>NW_026972449.1:2500-192209 GCF_036711695.1 Zophobas morio | reverse complement strand
AAATCCAAAAAAAATTATTTTTGGAATCAAAAATTTGTTTATTATAAAATTATGAATTATTTAAGTAAGTTTGCATTAAAAAGGTTTAATAACAGAAAATATAAATAGTAATAAGTAGAACTATTATTTTAGAAAATTTTGAAATTAATAAATAGTTAAAAGTTTTTCTAATTATAAAAGTTTAATAGATTTTATAATGAAGTAATAGTACAATATATAAAAAAGTAAAACAAAACCAAATTAATAAAAAACTTTAAAGTTTTTATTATTAGAAGGTTTAATAAAATACTAATAAAGTGGAAACCAGAATATAACCAATATATTATTTTTCTTATCAATACTACTATAAGTAGTTTTTCATGTAAAAGTTATAACGAGAAATATAAAATACAAATTTAGTAGGAATTTTTATTTATAAAAAAGTTTAACAAAAAGTTAAAAGTTTATGTAATAATAAAAGCTTTATAAAATTTATAATGAAAAAAACAGATATATATTTTTTATGAGTCAAAAAAATATTATTTTATTTTTATAATTTAAAATACTTTAAAGTAATTTACATTATAAAAGTAGGAAGTAACATTTTGACTTTGATTTCGTGAAAATTTCAAAATTATTATACCATTAAAGTTTTGTTAGTAAGAAGATTCTAATTTATATTTAATAAAATGAAAAACAAAAGTTTAAATAAAAAATTAAAATAAAAAAAAATTATTTTGAAGCATAATTAAACTTTGAAGTGGTTTGATACTTTTTAAAAGTTTTATCAAAAAATTTATAATAAAATATGAATAAAGAATATATTATAATAATACAAATTTTTTATTATATAAACTTATAAGCACTTTTTTATGGTAAATATGTATAAACTACTTATCAAAACTTTTTATTTTTGTTTTAAATATTTTGATTAATCCTTAATTTTATAGACAAAAATATATTTTATTTTATATTAAACTTTTCTTAATTTTTTTTACAAGCAATTATCAAAATTTAAGTATATTTTAGTTATTAGTTAACTTTTTTTTAGTAATTTTTATTTTCATAGACTATATTTTATATTTTTGGCAGTTTATTAACATTTATAAATTTTTTAAAATATAGTTTTTTATATTAACGTCGTCGTTTATTCTATATTATAATGATTAACAAACGTGATATTATTCAACTATTTAAGTATTTTTTATTTTATATATATTTATACTTTTTGTTTATATTTTTTATATTATTTTAGTACTTGACTTTTGTTTAATGAAAATAATGTTATTATTTTTTCAATAAGAATATTTTTTTGTATATCGACTTTTATTATGTTTTTTTTTATTTTTAAAAAGATATTTTTATCATGTAATTACTTAATTTTATTATTGTTTTAAAAACTTTCATATTTCGCAATTAATATATATATTTATATTATATTCAAGCTATTCTTATTTAATACTAATATTTCACTTTTATAAAATAAGATATAGTCATGTATAAGTTGAATATAGGATTTATTTTTTTAACTTCTCTGTGTTACTTTTCTTATGTTTTATTTTTATAAGGTATAATATGAATATATATATTTGCTTTTTTTTTTTTAATTAATTATTATACGTTTTTTATTTTTTTTTTATTTGCTATAATGACTTAAAGGTATAATACCTTTTTTTGTTATTCAATATATTAAATTTTAAAAAATAAGTAATAAAAAGTGTTATCTTATATTTTTATTTTCTTTTATTTAAAAAAAAGTTTTTTATATTTTTATTAAATATAATTTACTTTTTTTAATAAAACCAAGTTTATATAACTTATTAAAAATTTATTTACTAGTAAACAATATATTATAATATTTATTTTTTTATACATAAGAAAAGTAGTATATAATAATGATAATAATAAATAAATAAGAAAGACTCTTATACATAACTTCATATATTTTATAAAAATATTTATTATTATTACTATTATTATTATTCTTCACATATTTATCGAAACTTTTGATTAAAAATAATAATATGTAGAAATTTATATAACGGGAGTAATAAATTCTTATAATATTTTTATTATTTATATATATTATAAACGTTTTATTGATAATAATAATAATAAATATATAAATATACATAAAATAGGCACCAGTTTTTATACTAATTCATATTATTTAATACTTGTAAAGTTATTATTATCATTATCATCATCATTATTACTATTATGAAAGGCGGCTTCCCTATTAGGCGGAAGTTTTGATGAAGGCGAATTCACTACTAAACTTCTTGAAACTAAAGAAATTATTGACGCCGTCATTCAACAGTTTAGAAACCCTGTAAACTTTTACTACTATTATTTTTATTATTATTATTATATTAATATCCTTACTTTTATAAGTAATATTATATGTATTAATTATTATTATTATATTAATATCGTTTCTTTTTATAATATTATATTTATTTGTGTTTTTCTTTACTTACACGTTTTATTACTATTATAACCGATTTATTATAGTTTTTTTATTGTATTTAATATTATTATTTTAATTTCATTATTTATATTAAATTAGTTATTATAATCACTACTATTATTAATACTCTGGACTTTTTTTTATATCGATTATTATTATTTTTAAATCCTTTCAACTTTATTCATTATTGTTATACTATTACTTACATTACTTTTACTAAGTTTATTTATATTTTTGTTCTTCTTTTTATATTTACTTTTATTACTTCTAATATTTTTTTTAAAAATCTTCTTTTTATATTTATTATTATTATTACTACTATGATTTTTTAAAAAATCTTCTAAACTTTTTTTTATAATATTATTAACGTAACTTTTATTGATATATTTAATATTGTTACCACTATTATTTTTAAGAAATCCTGTTAACCTTTACATTATTATAATATCATATTTGTCTAATTATTATTACTATTATTACTGTTATTGTTACTTATATTGTTATTACTACTATTATGGATGTTTTTATTATTAAGACTTTTATTATTATTAGTAGTATATTTATAATCCGTAATTACTTTTTCCACTTATATTTTTTCTAATATACTTTCATTTATTATTTTTATTATTTATATTAATACGCAATTTACGATTAGTATTTTTACTGTCGCCTTTTATTATTATATGTTATAAATAAATTTTATAACTTTCATATATAATTATATTAAAAACTTTATTATCTTTTTTTAAGAACTTTTTATGTTATTATTTTATATTTAAATTTTTTATTTTAACTTTACTTTTGTATTTTTTTTTTACTTTATATTTTTTATAAACTATAATTTTTGTAACCGTAATGTTTTTTACTTTTATATATTTTTTTCATATTAATTTTATTTTATTATATAAACTTAATAACTAAAATAAACATTAACATTATTACTTTAATAACATATTTTTATACTTTGAAAAAATTTAAACTTTCTTACTTTTTTTAATAACAAAACTTAAATTTTTTATTTATAGTATTCTTATTTTTAACTTTTCTTTATATTAGGAAAAGACGACTTTTGTATGTGTTTGTATTGCGGAGTTTCTCTCTCTTTATGAAACGGAGCGACTCGTGCAGGAGCTCGCAAAATTTGATATCGACACTCATAATATTATAGTCAACCAACTCATTCCTCCTTCTTTTGGTTTTTTATATTTACTTATTATTCTTTTTATTATTATATATGAAAAAAAAAAATTACTTAAAACAATCTTAAAATTTATTCTTATTTTATTATCGTTTTATTTTTTTTTTTTTATAATTATTATTATTACATATATATTATAAGGTATTTTCTTTTTTTTTTACTTATAATAACAATATCTCCATATATTATTATCTTACTATTTTTTTAATTCTTGTTATTATATATATTATTAAAATAATTTCTTTTGCTTATAATAATATTTATAGTATGTTTATATAATATTATTATAATATTTTTGATTTATTATATTAATATTTATATTATTTTTAAAATATTTTCTTTGAATGATACTAGTAAGTTTTATTATATATTCGTATATTGTTATTTATTTTTTAATTCTTTTTAATTATTTGTTTATATATTTATTATTATTATTATTATTATTTTTTAAATAATTTTACTTTTACTGATAATAATTTTTATAGTATTTTCGTATATTACTATTATTTTTTATTTCCTTTTTATTATTTTTATTATTTTTTATTTTTTTTAAATATCTATTTTATTTATGTTATTATCTCTCTTTTATTATTATTTTTATATATAATATTATTATTTACAATTATTTTATAATATTATTTTCATTTCTTTTTGATTTTTTGATTTTATATGTTATTATTTATTTTTTTTCCCAATTTATTATATTTTACTTATAATAACTTTTATGGTATCTTCGCATGTTATTACCTTTTTATTATAATTTTCTTTTACATATTCCTGTATTATTATATATTATCTATTATATTTTCTTATTAATAGTTTATATTTTTATAAAAATATAAATTTTATTTGTATATCTTATTACTCTTTTATTTTTGTTAGGTTTGAGTAAATCTTTTTCATATACTTGTATTATTTTATTATATTTACTATAATAATTGTTTATATTATTTTAATAATATAATAATTTATAGTTATTCGTATATTATGATTTTTTACATATTCGTGTATCATTATATATTATTTATTATATTATCTATATAACAGTTTATATTTTTTTTAATAATAGTTATTTTAATGTATATTCCTATATATTACTACTATTATATTTCTTTATTATATTTGCTTTTAATTTTATATTATTATTAATATTTAATTATATATATTTTTTACTAATATTTTGATTTTACTGTTAATGTTAATGTTATAGATATTAACAACCTTTTTTTATTTTTAATATTTTTTTAATACTTTATTTATATGTATCTACTTTTACGTATAATCTTTTATTATTATATATTTTTACGTGCATATTTATTTATAAATAGTATTATATTAACTTTATGTATATTATTATAATAATGAATAAGTCATTATTATTTATATATATTTAATATTATTAATATATTTTATTATATATAATTATTTTTTTTTATATTTATTAAAGTTATAATGAAAATGCATTTATTTATTTATTATTAATATTTTTCTTTGAATTTTTTCTATATTATTATTTTAATGAACAAACTATTATTTATTCTTAATAAATTTTTTTTTTCTATTTATTATTATTCTTTTAAATATTGTATATTATTAAAATATTGAGAAAACCATCTTTATTTAATTTTTATTTTATATTAATGTTTTATTATTTAAAAATGTTTTCACTCATTTTTCTTTGTTTTACTATATTTTTTTAATGAGAAAACAATTGTTATTAACTTATTTATCTAATATAAATATATATTATTAGTTATGAAATTTTACTTTTTTTTTTTTTGTACATTATAGTGATGTTTGAAAAAACCATGATTTATTTATTTATTATCAAAAATATCTTTTTCATTATTTCATAAATATTTTAATAAAATTCTTATGTATAATATTATTATTATAATGAGTAAGCAATCATTATTATATAATTTGTTTATTATTAATATATTAAATTATTTATAAAGATTTTTTCTTAAATTTTTTGCAATTGTTATTATAATGAATATATTTATTATTTCTTTTGTATCGTTGTTATTTTTTATTATACATAATATTTATTATGTTATTTTCATTTTAACAAATAAAAAATATATTTATTTATATATTATATATTATATTTAATATAATTTTTATAAACAATTATTATTTGTTTATAATTTATAAAAAATTATTTTATTATTTATAGATATTTTATAAATTTTATTTTTTAGTATATTTTAATAATTTATATATTTTTTTATAATAAAAAATATTATATAATTAGTTTTTTCTTTGCAATTGTAATTAACATTATTTTATTATTTATAAATTTTTGTAGATAAAAAATATTATTTTAATTAAATTAATACTATATTATTTTATATAATCAAATATTTATATATAAAAATTCTTTTTCTTATAATAATACTTTTTTTTATGAAAATATATAATTTATTATTTATAAATTTTTACTTTTTATATAAAAAATATATATTTATATTTAACGGGTGTACTATTATTATAATACTCTTATTATTTGTAAGTATTTTTTATACAAAAATGCTTTTTTACTTTGTATAATATATTATTATCTATAAAAGTTTTATATGTAAATTTTTAATTCTTCGAAATATTATTTTTATTATTTCCCTATTTCTATTTTTTCTATACATAAAGATGTTTTCTTATTTTTATTATTAACGGA
Source organism: Zophobas morio (assembly GCF_036711695.1). Classification (NCBI taxonomy): domain Eukaryota; kingdom Metazoa; phylum Arthropoda; class Insecta; order Coleoptera; family Tenebrionidae; genus Zophobas; species Zophobas morio. The sequence goes on along the minus strand of NW_026972449.1, from coordinate 185,885 downwards.
CAAACAATTATGATTTATATATTAATTATTATTATAATTATAATATTTATTAATTATGCTTTCCTATTTTTATCATCTTTTAATAAAAAATGCCTCAAAACTAAAATTATATATTAATTCAGTTATTAATTCTTATTTTTAATGGTTGATAAAAAAGTTTTTTTCCTTTCATCTATTTTCATTAATTTTGATATATTTATTTTTATAATCCAATTTTGTTATATAATATTATTTGCTTTTACTTACTATTGTATAACAATTTTTCTATATCTTTTCTTTATTTATATAATATGTATTTACTTACTTTTGTATATATTTTATTCAGTAGTCATTTTATTAAAAAAAAAAAATTTTTTTTTGTATATATTATTTTTTTATATTATTTCTTTTTAAAATATTGATATTTCTATATTAACTAATAAATATTTTATATATTTTTGTGTGCATTATATTACATTTAATTGTTTATATATAATATACTATAATTTTTTTATTTAATATATTTGAGTGTTTTTAATAATTATTTTTAATTTATTGTTTCTTTTATACATTACATATTATTAATTTTTCTGTATTTATAATTTTATTTTAAAGAAATGTCCATTTTTATATTATATTAGCTTTTTATTTCATTATTTTTTACTTTTTTCTTTTATTTATATAATAATATTTTTTATCATGTTTTATTTTATTATAATAATTATGTTTAAATTTTTAATATTTATGCATATATATTATTTATTAATTTATTTATATAACCATTTATTTTCTATTATTTTTACTATAATAATTATATTAAAATAATGAACTTTAATATTTTTTTATTATTATTTAATACTTTTCTTTTTCCTATTTTTATTATAATTTTTATTTTTATATTATAGATATTTTGTTTGATAATTTTTTTTATATTTTTATTATTGTAATTTATTTTTATATTAATAATACTTTTTTTATTTATTATTATAATTTTTATATTAAAATTTTTTATTTTTTAATCTATTTATTTTATTAATATTTTTTCTATTTTTATTTTAATAATTATTTAAATATTATATTAATATATATTTCTATTTATTTATTAATTTTTTAACTTTAACATTTTTTTCTTTTTTTTACTATTATAACAATTAAAGTTATATAAATTTTATATATTTTACTTTTTTATAAATACGCATCATAGTTATTAATAACAACAATAATGACTTTTATTTATACTTTTATATAATATAAAGTTCTAAAAAGCTCTCTATTATAATTTTAACGGCATTATTAGATAACTGTGACTATTGTTCAGCGCGAATCAAAACTCAAAGAAAATATTTGCAACAAATGGACGACCTTTACGAGGACTTTAACTTGTATAATAATTTTTTTATAAAAAAGTTTTTTTTTGTTTTTATTATATAAAATAAATAATAAAGTTGTTAATATTTTTTAATATATATATTTTTTATATAGTAATCTTTTTAAACTTTTAGTTATAATAATACTATCAAATTTTGACCATTATTAATAGTTGTAATAATATTTTTCATTATTAATATATTTTTAAAATATAAATTGAAAATAATAAATTTTTATAGTCTTTTTTTTAAAATATTATTAAAAAATATAACACCTTACAACTTTTTTATAAATTTATAAATATTATAAAACTTTTTTTTATTTTTCTTCAGTTATTAATAGATAAATGTCACTTTTCACTCTTCTTATATTTCTATATTAGAATATTATTTAATTATTATTTTTAAGTTTATTAAAAGGAAAGATAAATATGATATATATATCGTATAATATCTTTTTTATAAATTTATCAAAAATACAATTATTTTTTATAGTTATTAATAAACATATTTTATAAACTTTTTATTATTTTTATTAAATATTATTATAATTTTTTTTAATATTATTATTTAATAAAAGTATATATTATAATTTTTTTAATTTAACAAAGTAATAAGAAAACAACTTTTCATCTAATTTTAATTATCTTATCATAAATATATTACTTTTTAATAGTTAATAATTATAATTTTTCTTATACATATTTACGATTATTCTAATAAAGAAAATACCTTTTTATGTACTTTATATTATTTAATACTTTTCTTTTTAATTAAAAAATATAATAGTATTAATGCAAGTAAACTTTTATAAATAATAAATAATAAACAAATATATTATTATTGTATAATAATTAAATAACTTTTTACAAAGTCACATAAATTGAGAATAAATAATAATCATTTTTTTAATGTGTAAAAAATATATTTATTATTTATTTATAAAGTAATAGATTATACTTTTAATTTACTTTTAATATTATTATAAAAAAAATATAATAATTGTTATCAATACTATAAATTAATATATTTTATTATATTTTTTGTTTACTTTATATATTAATATAATACATTTTTTTATTTTTACGACAAAATAATATATTATTTACTTTATTATTAAAAAAGTAAAAACATATAATGCATAATTATTATTTTATTAAAGAAATATAAATAATAATAATTTTTTCTATAATTGATATATTATTCTTTAACAATTTATTACTATCACCATTTATTATTAAATTTTATATAAATTATTAAACTAAAAATAGGATAGTAAAAGTTTATATAGTATTTTTTTTAAAAGTACACTTCTTTAGTATTTATCATTTTTTATTTTTATTAAAAATTATTAAAATTTTGTAATTTATTATATTTTCTTAAAGTTATGGAAGAGTACATGTAAATAATACTAAGTAAATGTGAATATTTTTTAATCAATTTTTGCAAAACTATTTAAATACATGTTTTATTAGAATTAATAAAAAATTGGTTTTTTACATTTTATTATGAATATTTATAATTTATTAGAAATTACTGAATAAAGGAAACTTTTTTATATAGGAAAAAAATAAAAATTATATGTTTTTTATTTTTTGTTATAAAACTTTTATAATATTTTTTTGTTAAATTAAGAAAAACTAAAAGATTATTATTCTCTTTCAATTTTTTTTTTTAAATTCAAAAATTATTAATAAACTTTTTTTAATTTTTTATTAAAATATAAAATTATTAATTATATATTTAATTTTTTAATATATTTGCATAATATAATTGTTTTTTAGATTTTATAAATAAACTTGCAAATAATAATTTTTTTTTGCGTCATGAAATAAAAAAACGTAAATTGTTTGTTATAATTTTTATTAATAACTTTTTGTTTCTTTTTATGCGTATCAATAAAATTATTTGAGTTGACCAAAAAAAGTACAAATACAACTTTTATAATAAAAACTTAACAATTTTATTCAGAATTTTAAAACTATTAAGTTAAAGTAAATATTTGAAGAATAAAAGAAATAATATAAACATTATTATAAAATTGAACTTTTTTAATGTTTTATATCTTTTTTTGTTCTAATACTTTTCATTTTCATTTTTACTTTTGCTGCTAATAAAAGTAAAAATTATTCCCAGTACGAAAGTTAAATGAAGAATAATTTTTTATATATATATATATTTAATACTTACATAATTTTCACTCATTTTTTTAAGTGTTTTTTTCAATTACTATTAAGTAATATTATTATCAATAATTTTTGTATAGAATTAGTTACTATTAGTTACTATTATAATTATTTTATTATTACTATTACTTTTATTAATATATTATTATTCGCATCGTTATTACTTTAATAATAATTATTTCTATATTACTATTTCCATTGTTACTATGAAATTATTAATTACAAATATAATAATTTTTTAAAGAAAAAACTTTTTTTTATTTTCCAATATAATAAAAGTAAATGAAATATGTTGGGAAAAAAATTATTATATAAAATATTTAAATATATTGGTAATTTTACTTTTCTATGTAAAAACTTTTCATTTTTGCAAAGTTTTTATTTTTTTTAGTGTTAAATAATAATATTATGATAAAACTCTATTATGTTCTATATATTATATATTTTTGATATTTTACTTTTATATGTAATAATGAAGAAATTTTTTAAATATATATATATTTACTTATTATTATATAATAATATGCAAATATGAAGGTTGAAAAACTATATATTTTCCTTTTTTATAAATATATAATCAAATATTACGTTTATACTTTTATATAATTATATATTTTCCTATAAATAAGTTTCTTTTTTTATTAATAATAGTTGTTATAATAATAAAAAAATGAGAAACTTTAAAAAAAATAAATATTAATGTTATAAATAAATTTACTATTTAAGTATTTAAACCTTTTTTTAGTTTGAAAACTTCTATAACTTAATTTTTTTTGAAATGTTCAAATATAACCATAACTTAAAAGTATAAAAGTAAAGAAAAATATTAAATAATATAGCTTTTTATAATATATTATATAATAATGTCTATTTTTGGATAGTAAATCCACGAAAATAAAGTTTTTTATTATATTATGGAATAACCATATTTTCATTAGTATGAATGCAAATTAAAATATTATTTTTAAAAAACTTTTTTATTACATTTTATATTGGTATTTAAGAAATATTATTATTAGAAAAAAAAAGTTTTTCATTATATTTTAGGAAAATAATAATTTTAATATTTTTGAGAACAACTCAAAATATTTTATTTAAAAAAATAAAATTATTTATTATATTTTTTATATTTATATATTTTTTATTCGTTTTACCTTAATATAAACAATAATATAAATTTTATTTAACGAATATAAACTTTTTTCTAATGTTCTTAATTTTCCTTTTTTTTTAGTAGTAAATAGTAATAATAATTGGTAATAATAATTATAATCATTATAGAACTAAAGTTCCTCTTCTAACTCATGAAGTGCGAGGAAGTCAATATTTGAAAGCTTTTTCAGAGAAACTTGTCAGTCCTGACAATCTTTTTACTCATTAATATTATTGTAGCGCTATATTTTTACTATAAAGTAAGCACCCTTATTATTATCAATATTATTATTACTATTATTATTATTATTATTAAATAATAAAAAAGAATATATTTTATTAGATCTTCCAGAATTTTTTATAGTTTATAATAATTTATATTTTAAGCGGAACTTTAAATAATAAACTTCTTTATATAAAAGTTTATTATTATTATTAGTCATCCAGTGAATTCTTTTTTCTAAACCTTTTGACATAACATCTATACTTGTAAGAATGTTAAGAGTCACGTGTACACCTATATACTTATTATTTATTCCTTTTTATTATATAATAACTTTTTCGGGTTATGGATGTTATGATATAAATGTTTATATTTATTATATTTTTAGATACTTTTTAAAAAATTCATTGAAGTCATTTATTATTATACATAAGAATATATATTTATATTATTATTATAATTTTTTTAGTTATCCATTACTTTACATTATTATATATTTTTATTATATTAACTTTTGTTATTTATTATTTATATATTTTTTTTTCAGACTTTTTGTAATTTTTTTTTAAACCATACATGATTTTATATTATAGTTATGTATCTATATATTACTTTACCAATTTTTAAAAAAATTTTATATTAGCTATTCATTATTTTTTATAACAATATATATTTATTTATTATTTTTATTTTTTTTATAATCAGGTTGTTTTTCGCTATTTTTTTATATAAAACTTTATTTCTTATTATATCACTTTATTATATAAAATTATTTATTAATCCTTTATTAAATAAATAACAGTTATATTTATTATTTTTTGTAGACTTTTTTAAGTTTTATTATAATATAATTATTTTTATTTTATATTCTATAATATTTTATGTAGTTATATATTTATTATGATTTCATATTTATATAAAAGTTTTTTTTAGCTTTTTATTATTTTTAAGTAATAGTATTGTGTATATTTATTTATAATTTATTATACTTTATTTTTCTTAAGCTTTTTTACATATTAAATTATTTATTTTTTTATTTATTCCTTTTAAATATTCTATATTATTTTATGTTTATATTAACTAGTTCTGTATACTTATTATCTATAATAAATTTTATTAAAAACTATTTCTCCTTTTGGAAGTTATCGAGTGTATCGTATTTTTCGGGATTATTCAAGAACAGTCTAGAACTTTAATATTTGATTTGTGGATTTGTGTTGTAAAACTGTTTATTATTATTTTGAGAAATTAAGTTCAGCTTAACTTGAAGGAAAAAGTATACTCAACACCAATAGAAAACTTAGAAAACACAATGCCACATGTTCGCTAATTAATTGTTAATATTGGAAACTATAACTCTAGTTAAAGGGCCTCATTAAATTTTACGAGGCAGTCTGAAGTTTAATTGGAGGGATAAACACTGGTATTAAAACTATTTTTAACTCGCTGATCCACTAAAGACTGCATTTTGATTTATAGCGCATTACGACCTAAAAATTATGGGAATCCTATTAGATAAACGAACCTTTCTTTATTATCCCCTCAATTTCTAACATGCACTTGTGGTTAAAAGGAGTCAATAGGTACAGAGACAGTAGGTACAACGTGCCTATAGAGGAATATTAGTACTATTGCAAGATTGTAATAAACGAGAATTTTATAAGTAGCCATTTTATTTATAAAAATAATTCTTTTAATATAAACGATCCAATATTCACGGCAATCTCTATAATTCTAATGTATCTACGGGAACGTTTAAGTACTTTCTATAAGATTTCTTACGAAAATAACAGAATGACTTCTCGGGGATGTTCGCTTTATTGCTATTTTGGTTTTGAAGTTTATTTATTTCTTTTGGGAGCCTTGTTCTTGTCAAGGAAATGAAAGTTATACTATATTTTTCCTACAAATTTCCTTTGAACCAAGCTAAGACAGCAACACCGTTTCAGCCAGGTTGGCTTCGACTCGTACCTTTATAATTTTATTAGCCGAATAATTTAGGTGTTTAAGGTAATATATTTACCACAGGCTCTATTAGTATCCGTTTACCTCTTTCATATTATTACAAATTTTAAGCTAAAGGAGTCTCTTTTACGCTGAAGCTCCATAGGGTTTGTCACCTAACTGCGGATTAACCTTCTATCTCTTTAGCAATGCTGCTTAGGTTAGAAATAGCCTGATTAGTTCTTTACTGGTAGCTTACCTTAATATTTTACAGAATGTTTCATTTTGAGCAATCTTAAGATTACCAAATTTTACAACCCTTAGAAATTCCTCCTATCACTTCCAAACCAATAACGGCTAGCTTCTTTTTATGCAAGAACCCTAAAACTAAATATAATATGTTAACTTATCAATAAGATGTTCTCAGGTTTCTCTACTTTATAAAATGTTTAATTTTCCAATTCCTTAGGCTCCTGCAAGAAAAAAAATGCTTCTCTTTCGTTTCTTCAGAGCACCAATTTAGGTTTGTTTAAATTCTTAACTGGTAACTTAGGAGAAAACCAGTAAGCCGGGTAGTAGTACACTACTTTATAGGAAACGTATAATTTATGAACAAAATTATTAAATATCTTATTTCGGTAAAATATCTTGTAGTTTATAATCCAATTTAATAAACGGAGAAGCCACAGGCAGCTTTTAACTTATCGCAGAGACAGGTTAGGTAACCATAACTCATCTCTAGTTAAGAAGTCTCACAAACCAGCTGTGAGAGTAAAACAATCTTTTGGCCGTGAAACCGTTCTTCTATTCAACCTAATTAGGGCCTACTCATAAAAGAGAGTTGATAGTTTTTTTTCTTTTAAGCCGTCTGCATGGTAGTTACTTCCCTAACGAAAGAGTTACATTTGGTAAATTGCATAGAACGAAGAAACCAACACTTGGGAACCTCAAATTTAGGGTTGACTTTGGAGTGTCCCCTTTATTTTTTATAAGCCTCTAATATGAATATGAATGGTGCAGAACTTCATTACGTGCAACTTGTGGTTTACTTTTGGCAAGTGAAAAGGAAGTGTTTAAAGTAAAAATCACCAAATTCTTAATCTGCCTCACACGAAAGCATGTTTCACTTGTTAAGCTATTAACACCAAGAAAGATAAAAAAAACGCTATCTTAATTTAATCGGGTAGTCACTTAAAGCAGTAAAAAATCCGCCGTGGTGTTTGAGGCAAATGAGTAGGCTGGTTTGAAGTGAGAGACCTGCCTGATGGATAATGTTGGCACTGTTGGGTGCTTCCGTCTAATGAATGTACACTATAGAAAAGTAAGGATTGGTTAGTTTTTTTCAGGTTGAACCTATCTCATTTGCTAGTGTTCGCTTTAACACTTGGACCAGTTTCTGATACTATAAACTTATATTTAGTGACTATGGAACTTTCAGTCAAGCTATGGACTCAGGGTTAGCATGTACCCGGAATAGTTATAGGCGCTTATCGTGAATCGAGATATTATAAAAACCCACAAAAACTCCGAGTTGGCTAAAATTCATACTGGCAGTTTCTCCGGTTTTACAAGGTTTCAGGGAGTCTGTGATTGAGATCCATGCCACTCTTGTAACTGACCTTTGTAGTATACCATATTACTGTTCAAGTGAGTCTTTGATTATGCTTTCGCTTACTATACTAGCGTTGCCTACTAATTAATGTCTTCTCTTTACAACAAATTATGCAGATCCACTTAAACTAATGGCATTCGCGAAAAGGTTCAGTTCTGTGCCTACGGCGGCTTTTTCATTGCAGGTAGGTAAGCCGAAACTTTAAGGTTCATTTCCTAAGCGCTCTTTTCTGGGTTGCTGTCGAAGTACTTAGCTCACTTTGTTAAATTCGAATTTTATTTAAAATATTACTACAGTTTGGCTAAGAACGTGCCGAATTCTTGGGTTATGAAAAGGTGCCTTTAACTGGGAATTAGCTACTCTCTGGTAGAAGTTATTTTTTAAGTGTTATTTACTAGTATATACAAGTATTATTATTATTATTATTATTATTATTATTATTATTATTATTATTATTATTATTATTATTATTCGCAGGGTTGTTCAACTAATAACAATATTATTATGAACGTAATTTAACTACCTTTTTTAAAATTGTAATAATAAATAAAAATTTCTATAAACGTTGCACTAAACAAAAATTTACGCAAATTCTGCAAATACCGTTTTTATACAATAACCCAGAAATACCAAATTAGTTATCTTAAGCATTTTATTTACCTTTTTGAACCCGTTTCGGTGGAAGTGAAAGCTTGCTTCAGAAACGACTCTGCATTGGTATCGTTCACGTACCCGTATTGACTACTCATATCAGTAGACTCTTCCAATTGATCGCAATGCTTGTCACTATTTTTTACGGTTTTTTCCAGCTCTTTTGCTACAGTAGCGACATCCACGTAACCGTCGTAGGTTCTTAGAAGAAAATTTCTGAAGGACGGCTTGATAATAATAAGAATATTTCTCAAGGCATTCTCCAAGTTTAGAAAACTGTAGCGCTTGCCTTCATCAAAAGGCCAACACTGAAGCATAATTGCGTAAATGGCCTTTTTATATATATAAATATATAAAATTAAGTAGTAAAAGGCTATAATAAAAAATATAATAGGAATTGTTTTTTACAAAAATAAAGAGTAATAAGAAAAAATTAGTAATTAGCTTTAATAATTATTTTTTTTAATGATTTTTCTTTTTTATAAAATAGAATAAAAAAAATAAAATATGTAATCTCCAAATATAATATAAATAATATCTTTATATTCCCTATAATGTTTTATATAATATTTATATTAATAATAAAAAGTAATAAACTTTATGTAAAAAATATTTATATTTAATTTAACTTTTCTTAAAAACTTTAATTTATTTTTATTAACTTTAACTTTTTGAGTTTTTTAATATAAAATTATATAAAATATTTATTTTTATTAATATTAAATTACATATAAATAATAGTTTAACCGTTTAGTGTAACTTTTATGTAAAATTATCTTCTTTTTTATTATATTATAAATATTTTTACTTTTTATAATACTTAAATATAATTTTACCTTTTTATAAACTTTTATGTTTCTCTATATTACCGGAAATATAAACAGTTTAACTTTTAATAATAATATATAAAAAGTTTCTTTTGTTATTAGTAAAAATGGAAAAATAATAAGTTAGGAAAAAAAAATACTGAATAATATTATTATTTATAGGCATATAAAAAGTTTTATTTATAATTCGTAAAAACGCAGAAAATAATAATAAGCAATATATACATTGAATTATAACATCGTTAATTTTTTATAAATAAATTAAAAAAATTATTTAAATTTAGATATTATTAATAAGTAATAATAAGTATTATTATAAAAAATATAACATTCAATATATATTTTTATACAACTGTAAAATATATATAAACCTTTTTAATTATGAAGTAAAAAAATATATATATAAATATTAATAATATTTACTCAAAAAAATATTTTATAGAAAGGTTATAATAAAAAAAAATTAATATATATAAAATAATTATTACTTATGAAATTTAAAAAAGTTAAAAAAATTTACAAACTTTTTATAATAATATTTTATTTTATTTACTAGGAAAAAAAAAAGTATATAAAAAAATTATAACAAACAATAATTGCTGGTAATAAAAAATATAAAAAGTAATCAAAAAGTTTAAATGAAAGTTATAATATTGCCAGAGTTTTATAATAATAAAGAAATTAAAAAAAAAAGTTAAAAAAAATATTATTAAGAAAATAAATGAAAGAAAACAAAAAGTTTTATATTTTTTTACTACGTCTGAGTATTGTAAATAGTTTTTAAAAGTTTTTTTTATAAAAATATAAATTTTAATTTTTTTTTTTTTTAGTTTAATATTATGAAAATAAAAAGTAAATATAAATATTTTAAAGTTAATAAATTTGTATATAAAAGTTGTAATACTTAAAAAAATAACATAACCCTTCATATATTTCATAAAAAAAATATGAAATAAAAAATATTCCAATGTTGTTAAAAAACTCTAAAATAGAAATTTGTAAATAAATACATTCATAAAAGTAAATTTTTCCATATAATTTGTGACAAATTTTTACAAATTCAGTATAAAAAATGACTTTTTTCATAAATATAGTATAAATCAAGTTTTTATTTTTATGAATTTAAAATATAAAATATTTTTTATAAAAAGTGACTTTGTTATACATTAAATTTAGTGAAAAAACTTAAAATTATAAAACATGTAGAGAAATTCATAATTAAAAGTGATTTTTTTTAATAATTGTAACAAATAAGATCAAAAACTTTTATAAAATTTTCAATTAAAATAAGGTAACAAATTTCAATAGAAAACTCAATAATATAAAAATCTTGTGGAAATTTTCATTAATTAAAGCCGTTTATTATCAAACGTAACAATTTTAGTTTCAAAGATTAAAGTAGTTTAAATTTAAAAAAGAATTCAATTTTATTTAAAATAAAAATGTGAAAATTTATTATTACAAAAAATACTATTTATTATATTAACATTAAAGAAAATTCGCAAGCGGTTTACTATAAACTATTTTTTTAAGAAAAATTATGAATAAATTTATTATAAATCATTAAACATTTATAAAAACTCAATAAAAAAAAAAGTTACATCCGTGCAATTGACTGGTTTAGCTAGTCTCGTGCCCAAATTGATGAGTCGTAACATTTCATTTAACTGGTAAGCAGCGAATGGGATATCGCCTTCACTAAAGATTTCCCACATTGTGATACCGAAACTCCAAACGTCTGACTTTTCCGAATATTTTCTGTACATAATAGATTCTGGAGCCTGTAATAATAGTAATAATAATAATGATGATAAAAATAAGAAATATAATAATATTTAAAATAAAAACAATAATGATAATATTAATAATACCATGAATAAATAATCATATAAATATGATTATTTATTTATTAATGAAAATAACAAAATAAATTAATATACAGATATTATAACAATGATTGATTTTATTTTTTTCATATAATAATAACGTATAATAATATATAAAACAATAGTAATAATGAAATACAAACGACTATAATAATATACAAATAAATATATTATGAAATAATAATAAATGAACAATAATGAAAAGTAAATAAATAAATTTCTATAAAAATATTAGAACTTTTTATATAATAATAAGGAATGATAATGATTTGTGAATTACAAATAAAATGATAAGTAAATTAATAAATTTCTTAGAATTGATAGAATTTCTTTCTTATAATAATGAATAATAATATGTGACAAAGATAATAATAAGTAAACAAACAATAATAATAAACAAATGAATAGATATTTTATAAAAATAACGGATTTTATATAATTAATATTAACAATAATGCAATAATTATAACAAATAGATAAATAAATTATGAAAACGACGGAACTAAATCATAATTATAAAGAAATAACCAATCTCGAATAATATAAGATCATTACCATCCACTGAAAAGGAAGCTTTTCCAGGTTAGTTCCTGAAGGTTCTACGTGAGACTCATTTTTTTCCTTCAACACTCGAGCTAAACCAAAATCTGAAATTTTCAAGCATGGAAATCCTTCAATGAATATAAAGAGCTTCATTATGACTTCAATGAATAGTCAAATTTCTTTTTAAATTTTTAATAAATTTTCAATCTAAATTTGTTATCATTATTATTATTAATTACTATTATCAGTATAGTTTTATATAAAATATGAGAGCAGTCGAGTAAAATTTCTGAGTAATTTCTTTGAAATACAAAAAAGTTATTCTAGTAGCTGCATTATTGTAAAACTTATACATAATACCTATAATAAAGTTTTCGTAAAAATAATAAAATTCATAGTAAATATTAAATTTTCAAAGAGGCTGAAAAATAAATTTTTTATTTTTTTTTTTTACTAATTTTGTGCTTAGAGCTGCTTCCACCAATTAAAGTATAATAAAAAAATACCGCTAAAACTGTCATGTGATGACCCCAACAAACAATTTCTAGCCGCCAAATCACAATGGACGATTCTGTTTGTTGCCAAGTAGTGCATCCCTACACAAAGGTAATATTTAAAATAATACGAATTAGAAAAAATTTTTCTTTAAATATAAAAAAAAAAGTTATAAAAAAGTTTTTGTAAAAAAAAGTAAATAAATAAAAGATTGTTTAAAAATTATATTAAAACATTAATTGTATAAAAATATTTTAAATAAAAACTATGTCGACTAATCACATGGTTCAAGTATATGGTGAGATGTAGTGTAGAGTTACGTGGTACAATAAGCAGACGAACACGTGGTAAGAGCACGTGACTATTTTTTAATAATTTTTTTTTAAAATTCTTTCATAAAATTTGCTTAAAGTTTTATTTAATTTTATATTTTTTTAATTTAGTATTTCAAGTTTTTAATAATAATAATAATCATTAAGATAATAATTAATTGGACATAATAGTTTCTATAAAAACATCCATATAATTATTTTTTAGTTAATATTTATATAATTATATAATAGTTTTAATAAATAGTTTTCCGAATTTTTTTATTTTTTATTTATTATTAGATTTTTTGTATAGAAGTTTTTATAAAAATAGATTTTACAGTTTTTTTTTTTTAAGTTTTTTGTTATCGATATACAAATATTTATATATAAATTTTTTAATTGATTTTTTTTTTTTAATTATTAAATTTATAATAATTATTATGAAAACATTTTTATTTTATGAAGTATTGTTATTATATTATTTATGTTTAGTAATCGATCTTTATAATATTCATATATAAACTTACAAATTATTAATATAAAGGTTTTTCAAGTTTTTATTTAATATTGTTTATAAAATTTTTATTAATACTGCAAAAAAAATCATTAGAAGTTTTTTCTTTTTATAATTTCTTAAATATAAAAGATTATAAATATTATAAAAAAAGCTTCACTACTTATTATTATTTAATATTTTATATATTTTATAAAAAACATTAAATTATTTTATTTGTATTCAAATTTTTTGAAGTATATATTTTTTTGATAATTTTTAAATATTTTGATAATCGATCTTTTTATTATTCTTATAAAAACTTTTACTTAATACAAATATTACGATAAAGTTTTTCACTTTTTCTTAATAGAAATTTTTTTATAAAAATTAAATTAAATTTTTTATAATATAAAAATATTATGAAGCTTATTAAGCTATTCATTATCTTTAGAAACGCGTTAAAAAAATTTTTTTTACCACAAGCCGCTTGATAGCAATACCACAATCTTTCTACCAACTCCATAGTATACTTTCTTCCTTCTTTTCTGAAGAATGTGATAAATATATAACAAATAAATAAATAATTATTATGTAATAATCAAAAAATAAAAAATATAATAATTTTCTATTAATTGATTATAAAAAAATTACGTTACGGTATTATAAAGTAAAAAATACGTTTAAATATTACGTTTAAATATTTTTAAGTTTTTTTTTCATAATAATTATAAGTATAATTATAAAGGTAAAAGTAATTATAATAATTATAAGTAAATAAGAAAAAAGAATTGCTATTTAATAATAATAATAAATAAATTATAAATGAATAATAATAATAAAGTTATAAACATTCATATAATTGTAATAATAATAAAAAACGATTTTATATAACAATAATAAAATAAAAATAAATTTAATTAATATTAAAATTAGTAATAATAAAACTAATAATAAATAAAATTGAAATTGTTTTTAAATTTCTTATAAATAACTAATAAATATATAAATGATATGAAATAAGAATAAATAAATTATATATAACCACAATAATTACTAATATTATAAATGAAAATCGAAAAATAATTTTAAATAATAATAATAAATATTTATAATAATTACTAATTAATAGATTATAAAATAATAAGTAATTTATATAATAATAATATTATTATAAATATGTATAAATCAAATAGTAATAAATAAAGTATATATATAATTTAATAGTAATTATAATATAAATAAAATATATAACAAATAATAAATGGTATTAAATTATAATAATATTGAAATAATAAAATCTATAAATTATCAAAATGATTTTATATAATACTACATGATTCTGACTATAACCACAAGTATTGGCATCTTACTATATAATATATTTTATAAAAAAATTGATAATAGTTTATATATTAATCGGATATATCATAAAAGTAATAATTATTAATAAAAATGAAATAAAATAATATTTATACTTATATAATCAATATTTTTGTTACTGTTAAATTAAATAATATGCAAGTTTTAAATTTTTTCGTTACATTTCTATTAATTTTATTATATATAAAATATATTACAATGGTATAAATTTAAAAAACTTTTATATATATATATTTCCATAATAAAATATGATATACGTGCGACGAAGGCGTCTCAGAAGGTCGTTTTCTATCATGTATTCCATTATTAAGCAGATCGACTTACTAAAAGTTTCCGATAAACCAAAACACTTTACAATATTCGGATGTGATAAGTTCATTAGCATTTTCTATTAGTAAAAAGTTTAATTATTTATTTTTTATTACCCTATAAAAAGTACATATGAAAAATAGAAAAAGTATGTTTAGTTCCTTTTTTATTATAAGTATTATGTTGATTATTATTATATTATTATTATCATTACTAAAAAAATATATTTTTTAAGTATATATTTAATATATTTTTCTTTTTTATATTACTATATATTTATTTTTTATTGTATAATACAATTATTCATAATATTAAATAAATGTTTGTTTCTTTTATTAATGATTACTATTATTATAAGTAAAATATTTCTTAGCATTATTTTATTATATACTAGTGTTTTTATTATAAGAAATATATTTTAAAAGTATGTATATAATACTTTATTAATAGCCTTACTAATACATTTTAATTAGAAGTATTCATTATTTTTGATAAAGGAATTATTTTTTCTAATTTATTATTATTATGATAAAAAAATTATTTATTATATTGTTTATTAATATTTTATTTTAAATAATTCTTCATAATTACTTGCTATAATTATTATATTAAAAATCTTATATTAATTGTTTTATATATTTTTAAAACGAAAAATTTTGATTCTTACTTTTATTTGTAGTATAAAAATTTATTTAAGGATTATTAAATATTTTGTAATATTACTATTTTTTTAAAATAAAAATATATTTAAAGTATACTTAATACTGTTTATTATTATCATTAATATTATAATAAATTTAATTTTTTATTATAAATAAATTTTATTAGTTTATTATTTATTCTATTATTTTTATTTTTATAATATAAAATATATATTAGATATATTTTTTTAATATGTTATAATAATAAAAGTTGGTTTGTTATTTTTTTCTATATACTATAACTATTAATTATAATATTTAATAAATTATCTATTATAATTTTAAAATATTTCTTCATTACTTTTAATTTGTTGAAAAAAAATTTTGAGGACTAATTTTATTTTTTTTTATTTAAAAATATTTTTAAAATTTATTATGAAAAAGTATATTTATAATTATTATTATATTCACAATATTTTATTTATTATTATTTATGATAATTCCTCTCATTATTATTATTTTATTACATTAAAATATCCTTTAAAATTATTATTATATTATAAATGTTATTATTCTTCTTACTATTATATCAAAATTATACTATAATATTATTATATTGTATTATTATCCTCTTATTGTATTAGTAAATATATTTCAAATAATTATTATGATGTAGATTATTATTATCCTTTTTATTATTAAATTAATAAATATATATTATATTGTTTATTATATCGTAAATGATTTTTTTTATTGTTACATTATTAAAATATTGTAAAATTATTATATTATAAATCATAATTTTATAATAAATTTTTTTTTTTTTAAATTTATTATTATAGTATAAATATTATTTTTATAGCATATTGAATATTTCGTAGAATTATTACATTTTTAATGATATTATTATCATTTTTATATTAAATATACTTTTTATAATAATAATATATAAATCATATTATTATAAGAACTATTAATTCTTAGTATTGGGGTTATTAAATGTTTATAATTTCGTATTTTTTATATTTTAAAATTAAATTATTTAGTTTTATTAGAAAAAAATTTAGTTTTGGTAATTATAAATTTATTTTTGAAATACTTTATAATTTTATAAATTTTAGTTTTGCTTTTTTTTTATTTTTTATTTTATATTTATTATTCGTGTTGATTAGATAGTTTTTTGTTTATAATTATTATTTATTTCAATAATATAAAGTGTGAAACTTTGTTTATTATTATCAAATTTTATAATTATTTATTATTTTTTATAGAAAAGTTTTGTATATTATTTATTATTTTGATATTTTTTAAACCATTTTTTAGTAATAAAAAGTTTTTTTGTGGTTTACCATATTATTAATTTTATTTTATATAAATAAATGTTTATTTTTGGGTTTTTAAACGCTTTTACTATTATTATAAAATTATATATATAAAAATAATTTACTATATTTTCTATATAAATTTTTACTTTTTATTATTATTAGTATAATAAATTATTTATAATATTTGCGAAAAAAAAAATTATTATAAACTATTTATTATATATCAAATAGATTTTTTTAAATATTATTTTTTATTATTATTAAAAAAGTTTTTATTTTTTATTTTTGAAATACTTTTGCGATAACTAAATAACTTATTTATATTTATTACTATTATAAAAATATATTTTAGCGTTTTTTATTATTTATTTAATATTAATATTTCCATTTTCTGATAGGTTATTTTAAGTAAGTTTATTTATTATTATTAAAAATATATTTTATTTTTATTTTAATTCTGCATATTATTGTTATAGTAAAGACTTGTCTATATTTATTTATATGAGTCCAGCATTTTCTATATATTTTTAAATTATTATAATTACTATTATTATTATGATTTTCATAAGTTCAGCATTTTCTATAATACTTAATAACTTATTATTTTTATATATAAGCTTTAATGCTTTTTATTATACCTAATGAAAAAATAGAATTATTAATATCAATCTTTCAGCATTTTCTATAATATTTTATTTAAGCATATTACCATTATTATTTGTAATAAACTTATTATTGTAAATAATTATTATATACAATAAAAGTTCAGCATTTGTATTATAATAATAGAAAATAATTTATTAACATTATAATCCTTTATACAAATAAACTTTAACGCTTTTTATAAACTTTTAGTAAGAAAAGTCTCACTATTTTATTATTATATATTAATAAAGTTCTGTACTTCCGATTATAGTTAATAAAAATTTATGAAATTTTAATCCTTTTTCAAACTTTTATTAAAAAGTTTGATTCACATTAAGTATTAGTATTATTAGTATAGACAAAAAAAATTTAGCATTATCTATTAAATGTTTTAAAAAAAAAACTTTAATACTTTTCATTTATTTTTATTTAAAATATTTATTCACGTTAAGTATTAGTATTAATATTATATATTACGAAAATTATCATTTTTTATTATATTTCTTATACAAAATGTATCATCATAATAATAATAAATAAACTTTATCTTTCTATTTAGTATTATTATATATCAAAAGTATTATTATACTAATTATTATGATTAAACTTTAATGCTTTTTATTAATTATTTACAAAAAAGTTATAGATACTGTTGGCAATTATTATAAAAAGTTACATTATTACAGTTTAGCATTTTCTATTATATTTATCAAAAAAAGCATTTATTTTCCAATTAAACCTTTGTGATTTTTATTTACTTCTTTTAATAAATATTTATTTACGTCAATTATTATTTATTAAAAAATTTAGCTATTTCTATTAAGCAAGTATTTCCTATGCTTTCATAAACTTTTTTTAAAAAAATTATATTATTTAATAATATTATTATACTATAAAAATATTCAGTATTTTTTAGGTATCTAAAAAGAAGTCATTACTACTATAAAAAGGTTTAATGACGTTTTATATTATATTAGTAAATGATAAATATATATTTTATTATTATATTAAACATTTTTAAATATTTTATTATTGATAATTATTATTATTAGTAAATAATTTTTAATTTTAGCGATTATAAATATTATACACACAAAACTTTTAATATTTTCTATTTATACTAAAAATATTTATTTATTTTTTTTATTATTTTTTTTCAAGATATAATTTAGTTTGTTTGCTTATAACTTTATTTATAATGTTTATTATTTTCAAATTTTTATATATAAATTTTATAATAATTGTTATTATATAAAAAGTTGGGCATTTTTTATTTATATACTAAGAAAGTTTTATTTAAACGTTTACTATTATATATAATAATTAAGTAAAGCTTTTCAATATTATTATAACAAAATTTTTTTATTTACGTTTATAATTATTATTATATATAAATTTAGGCATTACTTAATATATTTTTAAAATTAATCTATAATTGGTTACCATTATTTATTATTATATTTGAAATATCAACTTTTCTTATATTTATTTAATATATTTTTATATAATTATTATTATAATATACAAATAAATAAATATGTTTTATTATTTTTCAATAAAAAGTTTTTATTTATATTATCATATTAAATTAGCAATTTTTATGATATTTATTAAAAAATAAATAAATCTGATTTGTATGTTTTCTAAGATTTTCAAAAGTTTTTATATTTATTTTTATATTAATATAGCAATTTTTATAATAATTAATGAATTAGAACATTTTTTATTATATTTTTATAAAAAAGTTTTTATTTTTATTATTCAGATCTTTATAAAATTGATGTAAATATTTGTATTTATTATATTTTTGTATTTTTTTTATTTATTACTACATAATTTAGCAATTTTTATATTTATCATTATGTATAAATAAATTTAAGATCGTGTATTAGAGTTTTAATAAATTTTTTTTGTATTTATTTAATAAATATAGCATTTTGCCAAATATTATAATTATATATAAATATATTGAAGTGTATTTTATTATTATGTTAATAAAAAAAAATTTTATTTTTATTATTCAGTATTTATAAAATTTATTATTATTTGTATTTTGGTTATATTTTATATATAATTTTTATATAGCAATTTTTTTAATAACAATTATTAAATTGAAGTATTGTTTATGACATTTTAATAAAAAGTTTTTATAGTTATTATCATAAAAATTCAGCAATTTTAATATTATAAAAATTATATATACAACAATACTTCACTCATTACTTTTATATTACAAATATAAATAAAATTTATTGTTTATTTTTTTTATTAAGTTCATTATTATATTTTTTAGTATACTTTATATAAAGTATTTATTATTACTAACATAATTATTTCTTATTTTATTTTTATAAAAATTGTATATTTTATTTATTAAGTTTAATGCTTAGTAGATATAACTATAAAGATTTTATATAAAAAAATTATTATATAATTCTATATTTCTTAATATATTATTTATGCTAATCGCTAATAATTATATACATGTTAGCAGTTTATTATTTTCGTTATAATAAATAACAAAATACTGCTAAATATAAAATTGTTATAAATATATATTAAAAAAAAAAATTAAAAAAAATATTAAACTTAAAAAAAAATATTTATTTTTAAATAGATAAAAACAGACGGCTTCGTTTTCTATCCGCATGGCGATTGGACCGTTAGACTTTACAATATTTTTATAATCTTTGATGCCAATGGCTACTTCGTAGCCAATCATATTAAGAGTTCCTCTATACACAATTCCGAAGCAACCTAAGAAAAAGGTTAGTTTTTTCGTGATTGCTAAGTTATTATTAGAATCGCGATAATAATAAGTATTTAAAAAAATTAATAAAAATAAAAATAAAAATAATAATATATAAAAATAAATAAAAATATAAATATAAAAATTTTAAAAAGTTTGCATTTGTAAAAAGTTTTTAAGTAGTTTTTTTTATTGCTTATTATAATGCAGATTTAGTAATAATAAGAATTATTATTAATATCAGTAGTAAAATATTTATATTTTTATAATTTTTTCTTTTAAAGTATAAAAAAAGTGTATCATAATAATAAATTTAATAAGGTTTGCATATATAAAAAGTTATTAAATAACTATTTTTATAATAATATTGTTAATAATAATTATAGTAATAATAATATCAAGAAAAAAATGTTATTATAAATATAAAATTATATAAAGTCTGTACATATATAAAAAATAAATTAATAACTTTTTTGTTATATTCAAAATAATAATAGTATCAACAAGTAATACGTCAGTATAAATATAATTATTATAAAAAGTTATTAAGTAACTCTTTCTCGTTGCTTATATAATGCAGATCAAGTAATAGTAATAATTATTCTCAAGTAAAATATTTATTCTATTTTTCATATTTATTATAATGATAAAAATATAATAACTTTATAAAGTTTATGTATATGTAAAAGTTATAAATAACTATTTTTAATTGCTCATGATAACGCTAATCAGGTAATAATAATAATACCTTCTCCTACTTTTTCTTGTATTTTTATAAGTCTTGGATCGAGCCACACTGTATACTCTTTACTATCATCCGGCGAGTTAAACTTATCGATTTGCTTTTCAAATAATTTTTATATATATTTTTTTTTTGAAAAAAATAAATTAAAATAAATAAAGTAATTTAGTTTATACTACTTATTTATGATTACTTAATAGTTTAATTTAGTGGTTGCTCATATTTCCATTTAACTTTAATAAAACATTATTTTATAATACTTTTTTACATTAAATTTATTTTTTTCAATAAATAATGATAATAATAATAATTAGCGCTCACCTTTTCATTTTTTTTTTTCTTCTTACTTCCTTTTATTTTTATGCAGTAAACAATTATACACGAAGCGACTGCAGCAAAGAAAATAGCGCAGCATAGCGGAAGGAGAATAATAAGAAAATCTTTTTTGTAAAACTTCGGTTCTTTATAGCCCGCTTTCTCAAAACTGGTAGTTCGATAGTTTTCTTTGGTTTTATTTCCTATAGTTATATTTTCTTTTTATTTATAACATTTAGTAAAATATTTATATAATTTTTATTAAATAAAAAAATAATATAAATAAAGTAAATTATATTTAATAATTTTTTTTGGAAATTAATAAATTTTGTATAATTAAAAAAAACTTGAAAGAATAAAATGAACACGTGAAATTCTTATAAATTTTTTTTAAAGAGCTGTAAAGTTATTGGTTAATTACCAAACTGACATAAACTTCCGTAGCGTCCCTTCTCGCACGTGGCACAGAGGTTGTCACTTCTGCGCCCGCACTTTGTGATGAAAGTAGCGCAGTGGTGTTTGGCACAAACTTTAAAGTTATAATAAATATTAATAATTATTAAAATAATAAGAAATAATAATAAGTAAAAATAATATGTACTTACTTCACAATTTTAAAAGAAAAAAAGTTTGGGTTCAGAATATTATAAAAAGTATGCAAATTAAGAGCACCCTGGCAGGTATTATTAGTTCTGAAGTGCCCAGTTCCGCAACTGCACTTATATGAGCCGATCGTATTGGTGCAATTCTCACCTTTCAAGCAGTTATCAATATTCTCAGCGCACTCGTCTATGTCTACAATATTGTTAAAACAGCCAATCAAACAAGTTTTAAACTATTATTAGCAAGTCATAAGCGCTATAAATGGATGACACACCAGTGCAAACGTAGCCGTTTCCTCTATAACCAGGAAGACATTCACAAGTATACGAGCCTAAAGTATTATTCATTATTATTATTATTATTGTTATTATTAATATTACTAGCTCACTGTTATTATAATTATTATTTATGCATAAATTTCTATTTTTGTTTATTATTTTGTGCCTTATATATAATAATAATAATAATAATAATAATAATAATAATAATAATAATAATAATAATATATTTATTTTAAAGTAATACTTTATTTATAAATAATAATAAATTGTGAAATTATATTAACTAAACTACTATTGTTCTAATTATTATTGTTGCAAGGTTTATAATATAACAATTTCTATAAGTGTTTAATAAATTATAAAAGTATAAATTTTAGAAATTTAAAAAATTTTTTTTATAATAATTAAATATTAAATGAATAAATTATTACATTATTATAGAATAATAAATATTTATTATAAATAAATAATATATTTATATTTTGATAAGTAAAAAATTATTATAAAAAGGAGGGTAATAATTATTTATTATAACAAACAAAAGTTTTAACATATTACTAATTTTTTTACAAAGAATTATAGTATTTTTATATAATTCTAAGTATAATTTAATTCCATTATAATTCTTAGTTATTATTATTAAAAACAAAATTAATATAATAAATATTTTATTAGTTTAATAAATTAATAATAAAAATTTATACTTCATAAAAATTGCAGTTATAAATTTAACTATTATATTTATAGAAAAATAAAAATATTTACTTTTTATAAATTGTGAACAGCTATTGGTAATAAATATTACTAATATATAAAAATAAAATTATTATTACCTCCATAATCATATAATAAATATTTCATTAGGAAAAGTTTACTAACAAAAAAAAAGTTATTTATTATAAAAATAGCTAAAATATAGATAATTATTATTTATAATAAAAAATGTTGATAAAAGATAATTATAAATTGTAAAATACTACTAATAAAATATAAATACTATATGTATATATTATACATAGCGTATAATTAATTTATTTAATATTGATACTGAGTAATTATTATTATTAATAGAAACTGGGAAGGGGAATATTTTTATGTATGTAATTATTATTACAATTAGCAAAATAACATTTTTAGAAAAAAAAGTATAATAATTTTTAAGATATTAACTTTACTAAATAATTATTAATAGTATAAAATTATAATAATCTCAGGTATAACAAAATTATGAAATATATTTTTACTATTTTTATTCCATAACATATATTTATCGATAAAGAAATAATTATATTAAATTAAAAAAAAAGTAATTTCCTTATTATTATATGACTTTTATTTTTAGTTAATAATACTTTTTATAAATAATTATTACTCAATGCATAACTATTATTATCGATAATATAATAAATATAAATATATATTTTTAATATAATTATATTATAAAAATATTAAATAATTTTCATATTAATATAATTATATAATTATAAAAAAAATAATGTTCATTATACATAAAAAGTCATTAAAAACTACTAAATACCGAAAATATAAATGTTTCTTAATTATAATCAAGAAGTTTGATACTTTGAACTTTTAAACTTTTAATAACTCTTATATTTGAGTACATAAAACTTTTTTTTAGTATATATATAAAGTAAAACTGGGAAAATATTTTCAAGTACTATCAAAAAGATATTATAAATTTACTGAAACTAATAAGTATATAAAACTTTAATAATAATAAAGCTTATAAAAATGGCATATATAAATTATTATAATGTTACTGAAGAAAATTTAGAAGATCACAATTTATTTAAAAATTTTAAAAAAAAAGGTATTTTTAATAAAAGAAAAACATTTAAATTTGGGCAAAAAAAAATTCATTATGAAAATATTTATCAAATTTTCTAGTAAAGAAGAATTATTATAAATTTACTGATATAAATAAAATTATTAAATTTAATAGTAAAATGTTTTTAAAAATGCATATAAAAAAATTGTAAATTTGTAGAAGAAAAACAATATTTTTTCCCATAAATTCGCTGAAGAAAAATAAAAATATCTAATTTTCATTTTAATAAAGTTCGTAGAAATGACTATAAAAAGTCTTATAAATTTGCTTAAAAGTATATTTATAATTTCTTTAAATAAAAAACTAAAGTAGAAATTAATGAACTAAAGAGATAATAAATCTTTATAATAAAAAATGCAATAAAAATTTTATTAAGTTGCTTAAGAAAATCAAAATATTAAACTTTAATAATAAAGAAAAGTCTATAAAAAAAATTTATAAATTTTTCTTTATAAATAATTATAAAAATTGGCGCAAAACAAACCAATTCTATTTGTGCACTTCGAATTGAGCGGGCAAAGTTTTTGGAAATAGTCACTGGTGCATTCGTCAATGTCTTTATTTATAGTGAAACGATAGAAATAATTATAATAATAATTTTATATAATAATATTATTATTAACCTTCACATATGTCACCTTTCCTTAGAAATCCACTATTGCACAAGCATACATAAGAATTATCATTAGTGGAAACGCAAGTCGAGTGATTCTGGCAAATAAATCTACGCGGATCAGTACAAGGCCCTACCATAACAATAATAATAAGTAAAACTAAATTTTATATTAACATCAAGATTAACATTTAAATTATATATAAAAATAAAATAAAATTTATTATTAAACTAAATTATACATAGAAATTCTATTAAAGTAACCTAAACAGTTGTTATATTTTTCTTCTTCTGGAAAGTACAACTGAGAGTCTTCTGTAGTCATTCCTATAAAAAATATTACTATAATTTCTGTAGATCTTCCATTGTTATAAAAAATTAATTCTTCGTGCAACAAAGCCACACCATTATAGCAAGTATCGTCTACTGCCTTTATTGCGTTGTGGGTTCGACTAAGTCTTTGAATTACAGCGACTGAGCAACATTCAAGTTTATTGTTTTCTAAATAACTTATATAAAAAAATTTAAATAAATAAAAAAAATTTTTTTTTTTTTAAAAAAAGGAAAACTTACATTTCAGTTAAAGGCAGCTCGTCCAGTGCATCAACTTCAATCTTGTAAATTCTGTTATAATTTAAACTTCTTTTTATATATAAATACAATTAATTATTAATTTACTAATATAATAAACTTACAATATTGTAAGAGATATAAAATTCTGGAACTCCTTCTTAAGTAATTGTTGAATTTGATTATTATCCATTGTTCTTTTATTAAGAACGTTAATTAAAATTCTAAACAACTTTTATTATATATATATTTTTATAAATTTCCATTTTATATACTGAAGTCCGCAAGCATTATTTAAAAGTGAATTGTGTACAATTTTCTCAGAGAAGGTATTGCAGGAGGAATCTCTCGCAAGCGGTTTCCATTTAAATTTCTTTAAAAAAAAATAAAAGTTATCAAAAATATTCTTTTTAATTATGTTTCCTCACAGTTCTGTTAATTTAGTAGTACTCAGAAAAGGATTCCCCTCGATTTTTTTAATTAAGTTATTTGCAAGTTCACTGTATAAATAATTATAATTATAAAAGTTGCAATTGTTAATACGATTTACTTGTTTATATAGATTATTTAGAAAAATAATAAAGTATACAGAATTTCCAAGTTGGTCAATTCACGAAATAAATTTTTGGAAATGCAGTTAATTTTGTTGTCGTTGAGGCAACTGTAAAAAAGGATAATAAATTTATGCAAAAGATTATATATAAAAATGCATTCTTAAGAATTATATAATAAAATAAATATATTGATGATCAAAAATAACAGAGGCGCCGCTTAAGGCGAAGCTGGTGCTTTGTCGAGATAGTATATGAAAAAATAATAATGAATAATAAAGATAATAAACTTTTTATTAAAAAACTTTGTAATCCTTAAATCTTTTAAAAAAAACCATCATTAAAAAAATACTTTTTAATTAAAATAGAAGACCATAGCACAATCACTGAAAAATTCTTGTAATGAAAAGGAAATGCTTTCTAATAGTCTAAAGTTATCTGCTTTACAAATAACTTTATATTTTCTTTATAATATACTTCATGCTACTTAAAGAGAGTTATGAGTGATGATGAAAATAAAGTTCAGAAATGAATTACTTAACAAACATTTTTTTTTTTTTTTTTTTTTAAGTTAAAAGTTAAAGATAGTATAAATGGTTCGCCTTTAAAAGACAAAGTTAAGCAGTACATAACACACGTTAGGTTTATAGGAAATTTAAGTTTTAAAATATTGTTTCTTTCTCTAAAATTTTTAATTTTATGTTAAGTAAAAAAAAGCTTCTTAAGTATTTAAAATTTAAAATAAAAGCTTGAATATAAGTTTCACATTTTAAAGAAGCATTGCTTCATTATAAAAAAATGTACAAAAAAAAAGTTGGTCAGTATGAAACTTTAGTGAACTATTAATGTATATATAATTTAGTAGGCCAACTAAATTTTCCTAAAAAATTTGATAATTTATTAACAACATATAAGTTAATAAGTAAAAAAATAAAATACAGTTTTTCCAAAGACCGTAAACCTAAAAATGCCTCGTTCAAATTCTCAACATTCAGGCCAGTTAAATCTCTACGATAAGAAATATAAAATTACTAGTGGCGTTAAATAAAAAACAATGTTTAATAAATTTTTTACAAAGCTGTACAACGGACTGTGCGACAAAAACAATCTTTTAAACTTGCTTGGGGGGAATTATAATCGCAAATAATTATTTCTTCTTCCTGTTTTTACGAAAGTTTTATAATCCAAGTGAGTGTAGCACATAAACGAACTTTAAACCATATTGTCATCGTCTCCATCGTTGAAATAAGTATGGGTAAGTGTGTTTCCTTCGACAATATACTCACTAAATGTTGTTAAAGAAAAACAAGCGATATAAGCCCAAAGTGGTGCTAATTTATTTTTCTTTATCATGGCAAATATGCAGGATTATTTCAAAGGCGTCATTTTATGGGTTTTTATTAAGTTCTTTTTTCATATAAATTAATTGTAATTAATATAAATACTGATAGTTTTTAAAATTAACTTTATTTTTCTGACTATTTTAAAGTTTTTAAAAATTTTAGGGGCTTAAAATTTGCTAAAAAAGGAATTTTTAATTACTTTTCCTTTTTTATAAGTCCGTGAACTGGCACCTCCAATGACTAATCTTCTGGTGTGCGTAGCTTCAAATTCCTCTTCATGTTAAGGTTAACACTTATGATACTGACTTTACTATATATATCCTGCGTATAGATAGCAAAAAAGCAAACTTTAACAAAGATAATAATACAATTGGACGTTTAAATAGGAATAAATTGGAAAGTCGGAATAAGAAATAATATCTTATACATATACATTGTATTTAAGAGCTCATAAAAATAATTTAAAGGTTAACTTGTCAATAGCAAACAAAATTTTGTAGGCTTTTTATAAAAAAATCAGTATTTCAATAAAAAAAAAAGTAATTGCAAACCATATTATGAATATTATAAATAATGCTTGGCATATCAAAGTCATTTAGTCTATAGATTCAGTCTAAAGTTTCTTTAACAAAGCCGGGCTTATAACCAAGTTTCAATTTCGATATGCATGCTGTCCTCCTGTCTTTCACTAAGCTCAAAATTTTGTCTAATCCGCAGACTTAGCAAACTACAGAGCCTTTTTACTTAAAAATTATAGTTTACCTAGCTTTTTTTTTCATTATTTGATAACTAAGTCTTTTCAATAGTAGCTATGAGCATTTATTGAAGTAAATTTTTATATTTTTTAACGCTAAAAGCACATATACAGGAAAAAAGCGGGAGCACCTCGAAATAGATAAGTTATTTTAAACGATAAAGATTGGAGGCCGCACCACGTAACCTCTAATAGATTTTATTAAGGGATTATAGTTAAAGTAAAGTAGTCCATCTTCAAAGCTAATTTAAACAGGTAGCAAAAAGTTTTGCTAATAGAGTATACTCGCTACTATAGCTTGCTCTTGTTATAAACTGATTTTCTGTTTTACTCTATTATTATAAGTTATTAAAATTAATGTGGTCGGACACAATTGTTTTTTCTTAACAGTCATTAAACAATATTACTTTAATCGTTACTAAGCAGTTTATTAAGCCAAAAAGATTAAACATCTCTGCAAGAAGTTAAGCGGTGCCATTGTGTACAATTAATGGTACGTAAATTTCAACAACCACAATATATTTCGATCTATGTTAAGTGTGTAATAAAATAAAAGGAAAACCTTTAGTTATTTTGAACTGTTTCGAAGTAAAAATAAATTCCCGGAAAAAAGGAGTAAGTTTTACATTTTTCTTTTTTGGTTTTAGTTTTCTAGCAATTTTTTAATAAACTAGATCCGAATTGTCGACAGTCCAAACTGATGTTTCTTCCTAATCCTCAGTTTTTCAAAACAAGACGGCTGTTATACTCCCTTATGATACCTCCGCAATTTTGCTTATACTCTTTTCGAGAAGGGTACAAGCTAATCCATTGAAGTTTATTTGAAGGGCCCCCTTAGTATGCCAGCGCAATAAAAAAAATAAAATTTTATGGGCGGTTGAGTCGTTTTCGTTTACGCTCGCTTGTTCTAAACCTTGGCATTTAAGTGTGCTTTAGTTTATAACAAAAGTTATGGAGCATAGTACAAGTATTCCCATACACTTCTGTACCTTTAAGTATACCTATTTACCTTTTATTTATAAAACTATCTATTTTCCTGATACACATTTAAAATTTCTTTGATGTTATCTTTTTTAATTATCACAGCCATCCCATAGCTATCTTTTTTCATCTCTTTTTTCGAAGTGCAGCACTCCTCACGTATTTGTTGTGCTCTATTTTTACTAATAATTTTGTTCTTGTGTTTATCTTCATTGTATTACTTTTATCCTTTGACTTTTGGACTGTCAAAAACGTGACGGGTAATAACACAAACATACGAAATAGTTATTCAAAGCTTGCCTAACTATGTTTTTATTTTCTTATTTAAAGGCCGGTTGCTCGTGGGCCTTAGATGGTGGAATCACATTAATGAAGACGGTACTTCAAAGTGGATTTTTGAAAGTAAAAAGGTGATTTTACTTGTAAGCCGAAAGAAATTTCGCACATTATTGTCTTCATTGCAGCTCGAAAAAAAACAGTTATACTTTTTTATAGTAACTTATTTTTTTTTTAATGAAAACTTTAGGGATCCTCCAGTATTAATCCTTTGGAATCTGCTATATTTTGGTCTTCCTTGTATTTATATCCTGTGCTGTGGATTTTTTTTCTCATCGTCGCTTTATTAGGTCTTTTTACTATTATAATTAATATTAAGTTATTATTATTTTAATATATAAAATGTCTCAATATATTATAAGCTATTCTTTAACCTTTGAAAACTGTACGAAACTTAACACTTTTATGTTAGCGATATAAAGAGAATTTTTATGAAAAATTAAAATAGCCACAAAGTTATACTTCAGCGTGTAAATATGGTTAAATTATATTTTTTTGCTTGCATTAAAAGCTTTAATAAATTATAATTTTTTAAAAAATATTTAACTTTAATTTATGTGTAGTTTTTTTTATAAACTTACTGCAGGAATTTTCTAAAACCCTAAATCTATTCACTATTAATACGAGAAATCTTAAATTAATTTTTTTTGAAGGCAATTGTCAACTATGTTAAAACTATTTAGTACAGCAAACTTTTTTTAATTCCTTGATTTATCAAAGAAGGAAAGAATATTTAAATTTAGTATATTTAATTGAATAATTTATATATACAATGTTTGGTAATAGATGCGGAGTTTTTATAATAGAAGATTTTTATAAATTTAAAAAATTTAAGTTTTTAAAATCATCATAGGGGATAATTTATTCTACTCGGAAATGCCTTTGTAGATTATTACTATAAATAGGAAAATAGAGCTGTTAGTGAAAATTGGTTGGAAGTTATGGGAAAACCATTTGATTTCTAATAATTTCAGGTTTTCAATGGTTTTATACGGTCTACTCGACAAAAGATTACTTTCTTTCTATAGTTTAAAAGTAGTGAATAAAACTATTTGCTGGAAACTTTGAGTGGAAGATGTATAAGTTACTGAAGTTCAGTCTAAAAAGTTTTAATAATTTTTAATTTGTTGGGTTTCGTTAAAAATAGATCCACATATACACAACCAATAGAAATAACAGTCTTTTGCTCTTATTTCGCCTTTTAAATGACGTAATAAGAAATGCGAGTTTGAAGTATATTTGAAATCATCAATAGTTTTTGTATTCAATGTTTAGGCTCTGCAAGGGATATTTATACTAACAAGGCTGCGTAGGCAATAGAATTTTATTTTAAATTTTATAATAAATTATTGTGATATTTATAAATTTAAAATAATTATTATGAAAAGAGTTCTGTAAAGCTTTTTTATACTACGAAAACGTGTATATGCAACTTTATTTAGTTTTATATTTAAGATATAGTTTTTACGTATTATATACATGAAGTTTTTATAAATTGGGTTCTGTACTTAAAATATCTATAAAGTCCATTAAACTTTGAATTTTTAATCATTTTTATTTTTACACATGAGCGCTGTAGGGCTTATTATATTCTAATGAAGTGTGCATATGCAACTTGTTGGCATTGATTTTTAAACTTAAGTCATTAATTCTTACAAAAATTTATACAGTTGTAAAATTGTGCTTACGTCCTACAAAAAAAGATAGCGTAGATGACTTGACTTGCTTTTAAAATTAAAATCATGGATAATATAAATAGACTTGAAATAAAAAATTTATTATATCAATAATCAACTTATTTGCACTAGAAATTAAAAATACAGTAAAATTCTAAAAGTAAATAACATTTGCATAGGCAATTAATAAAATTTGTTTATATAAATTAAATAAATAAGTTTGTTTTCTATTAATTTTTAAAAAATCTTCAAGTTATCATTAGTTGGGGATATTATTATTGATATAAGTGTTATTTATCTCAATTTTTATAAATATATAGAAAAGTAGAAGTAATGCTACAAGCAAAGTAGAAATGATATTTCTTGCTTGAAAATTTATTATATATTTAATTCATAGTTTAAAATTTTTAAAGGCATTTAATTTGAGGGGAAAAAAAATCTTCGCCACGTTTAATAGTGAATATTTTTGTGATCAACTAATTTATTACAACTGCTGAGATATATAAAACTTTTTAATTATTACAAAATTATTAGTAGCTATTGTCGGCTATAAAAAAACCGTTACGGTTTCTAAAAATAAAGGAGTTAAGAATAAAAATATTATAATTTTTAGTTCCTATAATAAAATTATTTATGTTTAGGCTTAAAGTTAACGTGGATGACTATAATTATTGTCGCGCTTATGCTTAACTTTGCTAACGTTATTGGATACAACAAGTGCCAGAGTGATGCTAGAAATCGACTTCAACAATTTGGCGCTCGATTGATTTCTTGGAATTTTTTACATAAAGCAGCAAATGCTATAAGGAATTTTTTTATAACTGAAAAAACTGGTCATATGGAAGTTGCATAGGGGAGAAACAGGCTCTAATAAATCAAAGAATATAAAAATAAAGGAAAAGTATAGTAGCTAGTAAATTCTCACATCCCTCCATCTTTTTCCGTTAGTTATTTTAACTTTTTAAGTTAGCTGTGCTGTTTTAATATTTTTTTTTAATAGGCAAGTTGTAGACTTTGTTCGACTTATAACTAGTAAAATATGTATACTAGACACTAACGTGAGCTACTTTCAAGCAGTGGGCATGGGTTTAAAGATTTTAACTATTATTAAAAGTACTATAACTGTATTAAAGGCGAAGGCGAATTTTCCATTGTAAGAGCATAAGATTTAATTATTGTTTTAGCTATTAATAGCGTTTCACGGTTTTCGATCGAGTTAATAACTTTGAACACACGAGCTCTCAAACAGGTTTTTAGTCTTCCACGAGTGCAAGTAAAAAATTATTGTCAACCTGTGTCCCTCACGTTCAATTTTAAACCCCCCGCTTAGCTTTCAACCGTCATGCTAAGAGTACATGGCGGCGGTTATGTGCGCTGTCCCACAACTCGTAGGTGAGTTCTTTGGCTAGAAGGAGATTAGCGTGTTCAGCTATCCGTTCGTAGAGGGTAACAGCTATCAATTTAAAAAGTGTGGTTGGCAACTCGATTCTGAAGTGTATCATTGCACACAAACCTCGGCGGGTTAGTTGAAAGGTGCAGCAAATTTTTTTTTGTCACGCTTGAAACGAGGGCAATTATCGCCGATAAGTCGTAGGTCCAGGCAAAATATGCATATATCATAATCGACCGGATGCACAACACTTTAAGCCTTCGCTTTTTGTGCAACGAAAGACTTTTACGCCATAAAAAAGGTTATAGCATCTGGATCGCTGTCTTGACCTTCGCCGCGGCGTGTGGGCGTCACGACAGCTTAGAATCTCTAATGACCCCTTGGTATTTTACCTAAGAACACGGAATTTTCATGCTGTTAAAAGTTAACGGAATCGGCAGTACATGGCGTCTCTTGGTTATAAGTAACGCCTTACTCTTTGCTGCGTTAAGGGAGAGGTCCCATTGACGATACCAGCTAGCAAGCGCTTTGAGGTAAAACTGTAAGTGCTGACATAGCTAACGAATGTCTTAGACCAAAAATAAGTCATCGTATCATCGGCGTAAATGGCGACCCACGGGGGAATATCGCCCGTATAGAGGCGAATAGCAGCGGTGATGGAGGAGAGCCTTGCGAGACACCAGCTGTAAAATAGCGAGGCGACAAAAATTGCAGCGCCAACTCGCACGATGAAGACCAGACCGGTTAGGTACGACTTGAGAACGTCTTGAAGGCCGCCCGTTATCGCCAAAGCATATAGCTTGCAGTACAAACCGCCGAGTGTTATATCCGGTTAAAAGCTTTCTTAACAACGAAAAAACAGTGCCGATGACTTTTGTGAATTTAAAGACTCCCCTCGTCCACTCTTCTAGGCGAAGAATTTGTTGGGTCGTTTAGAGACCATTGCAAAATCCAAACTGAAACTCTGGTAGAATTCCGCCAGCATCCACAACCGCCTTCAAACGGTTAAGTATCACTGCTTCCGCTACCTTATCAACTGCCGACAAAAGGCCAAGGGTCGATAGTTGTGAGACTCTGACGCCATTAGTGACATCTTTGATAACATCGCGACTTCCGCCATTTTCTATAGCACGGGAAAATATAGCTAAAGGCCAACACCGAGTTGACGAGGTCGCATAGATGATTTATAAAAGCCTTTGACAACTACATCAGGTTAGTGATGCCTCCAGGGCCAGGCGACTTTCTCTTCGAGAGTAATTTGATAATTGATTTGAATCTCTCTGTGGTAGACAGCTCCAGAAACTCAGTGGTATCAGACAAGTCAAGATTAGGCACAAGGGGAGCGTTGTCGGCGGTTGAGGGGGTAGGCAGTAAACAATGGGCAGTTAGATAATCTGTAAAAATTTTCGCTTTGTCTTCATCGCTTACGGCTACTGTATCACCGTTGCGAAGTGGTGGTCGAGTCAAATGCCTGGTGTCCCTAACTCGCTTAACAAATTTTTAAAGAGAGGCACGATCGATGTCACACTCCCGGTACTTCGTTTAATTTATTATCCCATAGGCAGTTTATATGCGCCGAGTCATTAGCTTTTTCCTGCTGTGCTGGTGAAGGTGATTTAGCACAAGTTTGTCTTCTGCGCGTTGGAGGGCCATGACTACTCGGACGAATCGCTGAAGCTCGCATATTAATGCCTTTATTTCCTCAGGAAGGCGTCTAGGGCGGTACACAACTTCACATGTCGTTGTTGCTTTGCTGTGGGCTTCCGTCACCGAGCGTTCAAATTCGACAATAGCACCATTTAGTTTAGCGGAAGTTTCGAGTGGTGTCGTAAAGGAAGGGGGAGCCTTCTCGGTGCTTCGGTGAATTTGTTCCACTCTCCTTTATATTAATCGGATCATTTTACTAAAGCGTTGTCATTGTATCATAAACTTATATTGGATTAAATGGAGTATGTGCTCTTGTTTCTATTTGTTAAATATCTTTCATATTTTCACTAAATATTAGGTGTTGTTTGTTGTAGGAAATTAGCATTCGTATGTATGTTTTGTATGGTCTATTTTGTCTCCCAATTAACAAGTCTTGATTGTGACTTTTAGTTGTCACTTGTTTAGTTTTAAGTTAGTAAAAAGTGAACTTTATTATAACGCACCTTTTAAGCCAGCAATTGCTGAGTTTAGGAACAACATTTATAATAAAAAAATATCAAATCTTAAATAATTAAATTAATAAAGTATCCCTTTTCATTTGTTGCTTCTAGTCTTGTAACTAGTAGTATTTGCTAGGTATAAAAGTTTATTAGATAAAAACCAAAACTTGATCATATAACTGAGTTAGATAAACCCATTAGTAACTACTTATTATAAGTAATTAATGTAGAACTTTTATTGAATTCGTTGGTAGACTTGAGCAGTTCAAGTTGACTGGGATTTCAGGGTAGGTGGGAGAAAGGTTTTGTGCAAGGTGTTCAGGGTGTCTTGACCCTCCTTTTGAAGTAGCGCTCTCACAGAAACGGTAAAGGAGTGTGATAATTTAGTGATGATTAGAAATGCGTTTCAAAAGGAAAAATATTAGGTGTTTAGCGTAATTTAGTATAATGTTTGGTTTATTAGTAAAAGAAGAAGCTCGCCCGCCAAATCAAAAATGATATTCATATAAATTAAGCATACCATTTCGTTTTGTAAAGAATGCTGTTATAAAAAATATAAAACTAAAGTATTGTCCCATGAATATATATAGACTAAAGTGGTTACAGTGAAGATCAAGTTGTTTTTTTATAATCAAAGAGTATGTGGCGATATCACACCTAAGAATTGCAACAAACCTTCCACGGCACGTAACTACTTTGGCCATCACGACAGATTAGATTGGATTTAATTTCTGGAAACTTTGTGGTGGAATGTGGATAGGCCGTAGTACGTAAAATTTAAATTTATTTAATTTCTGTTTTTAACGTTCCAGAGTACGATCCAGCTAACTGTTTTGTCATGAAAAATGGTCCTGTTTTAAAGTAAATAGGTGTTCTGAAGCTCCCTGGTAGAATCGGGAGTACATTAGCTAACTTAGAGAAATTAAAATGAAAAATCCTTAAGGCGCTAGCGAGCACTTGAAGCCTAACATACTATTTTTATATATATATACTTCATAAAATATAAATAAATTTGTTATCCCCACAAGGCAGCGCTCTAGGAAATAATTTAAAAAATACAGACGGTTTCATTTATTGCTCGTATAGATCATAATTTAACAGAGTTAGTGGTAGGTTAGAAAATCATGAAGGTTTTGAGCGCCTTCCAAGAACGCAATAGCTAATCAAATAGTTTTAAAAATTGCTTGCAAAAGAAAAAAATTGTAAAGCAAAAACATGTTGTTGCTGGCAACAATTGTTCTGTGCACTCTTTCTCTATACTTTTTTAAAATAGTGTTCTTCAAAAATTTTTAAGTCGTACAGGTTAGCTTTATTGTCTTTAACAAACAAGTGGTACTTATTAACTTAAGGTTCATTCGTAATTATGATTAATTGTAATTTTCTCTTCATCGTTCCATAAAAAATGAGGGCTTTATATTAATTTTAATTTATCAATTTTATTAAAAAAAAATCAGGTAATAACTATTTTAAGATCGAGTTAAGATATAAAAGAAAAAATAAGAAAAAGTAAAACGAACTTATCAACTTGAGGATAATGCTCATTTACCCCAGTTATATTGTTTGAGCTTTTAACATCAATTATTACTTAGTTAATTGTAGTTGAAACTTCTAACGGATGTTCTGATCTATGAATAAAATAGTTCGTGCGAACATGCCAATCTTTTTTTCTTTATAACTTTATTTTAGTAACATCCTACGTCAATTGACACTACTTGATTTTATAACTTTAGACACCAAAAAGTTATTGGAACCTAAGATTTAAAAATGGCAACTTAAAGCTAGTAACAGAATGAAAAATAGTGCATAATATCACTGCGTCGCCTGAACTACTCTGTCTCCCACTTTGCTGCGGTTTGTGCGGTATCAGCCGCCAGTCATAAGTTTCGAAATATTGCGCTTTCGTAAGTGAGTACACTAACTCAATTGAGTGCGCATACCTAGTTTACCTCTTATTCCCTTTTAACTTCTAAGTTTATTCTAGTCTATTATAAGGTGGAGTATAAGATTTTAATTTAATTTGTGAATCCATCTAGTATAAGCAATGTCTTAGCCTTGACTTAGAGGCTTTTGTTAATAGCTTCTAGAGGCTCAAGTCCCAGCTCATCCTAGACAGCCGTACAACTTCGCTTAATTTGTACTATAACTTATTAACTTCAAGTTGATTAATATTTATCTTTGCAACCCTACTTGGACGTATACTTATTAAAGGTAGCAGTCTTAACCAAAGAATCTGGAAAATCGATTGTTCTTCAATTAATATATTCTCACAGAATGCTATACTCCTCTTAGTAATGTATATGACTACCGTACCACAATGAGACATATATTATGTGCATACACCGTTAAATATTAATCTTAGGATAATTGTTTTTTTTCCAAAATTCCTACTCCTATCGCGAAAAACTCTTCTCCTTTATATATATCAGTTTTTATTCTTTAGTTTTCTTTGTTACTTTGTGTAAAGATAGATAACTTTTAGTAATCGAGGCATAACCCCTTCAATA
Source organism: Zophobas morio (assembly GCF_036711695.1). NCBI lineage: Eukaryota > Metazoa > Arthropoda > Insecta > Coleoptera > Tenebrionidae > Zophobas > Zophobas morio. The sequence continues at coordinate 148,509 of NW_026972449.1, read as the reverse complement.
TTCTTCGAGGTATTGATATATCTAAGGAAAGATAAATTATTATAAACCAGTTTCAATATCTTATCAAAAATATTTTAGTTTTAGACGTTTTATTCACTATTATAAAGAAGTAGAAATATTTATAACAGAAATCATACTACTTTAAGAGACTTAAAGAATCGTAAAAATATAAAAAGATCGGTTAGTTGAATATCCTATATTGTATTGCTTTCCTTCTTACGGGTGATATAATATAGCCTTTTTCAATCTACACTCAATGGAAGGCAAAGGCTTACTTACTTTTTTATAAATCTTACTTAATTGAACTCCTGTAATTCCCTTAAACAGAAATTCGAATAATAATTAAAATAATAGTAATAGTAAATACATTATAAATTTATTGTAAACTCGATTCCAATTGTTTTTTAAGAAAAAGTTCGTTAAGCAAACTTATGGCCTTTTCACGCAAAGATTCGCGAATAAAATGGATTTCTTCAGGAGTTTTTGCAGCTACAAAGAACATAATTAAAACTACTTATTAAAATATAAATATAAAGTGAGTTTATATTTACAGTGTCTAAATTTTAGACTATGATTTTGACAAACATATCCCAAAAAAAATAAAAAAAATAAAGTATTCTTTAATGCTAGTATTAAAAAAAAATGAGAGAAGAGAAATAACTTTTTCAACTTACATAAATCCACATTAGAATTTTTGAGAATATGACTTACAGCCGTTTGGATTTGCTCTTCAGTAAAATTAAATACTGCAACATAATAACTGTAATAACAATTGAAACAAAAATAAAGACCGGCATTAACCCACCAGAAGCAGGTTGAGTTGTCACGCGCCCCAACAACGCTTGAGTGCTTTCGTTTTCAGACTTTGATATTTTTTGGAACAAAGTTTGAAGCTCCTGATAGAGTTGAGGATGCACAATATTAATACGGTTAAGAGTTTCTTGCTCTTGTTGGTTCAGCACTTGCTTTTGCGCCAGCTGTTCTAAAAGAACCTAACGATGGATATATATATAGTAACTCAAGGTCACCAGATATCTGCTTGTAGTAAATAAAAATAAGTTTATGTAAAAAACTTTTCTTTGGTTGATACGTATAAAAGTGGCTTTTTTTTGGGCAAAGAGCTGCTTTAGGTTCTGTAGGGTTCCTTCTTGGGGCCGCCCGCCGCCCTCAAGGCGTATGGAGGCACAAGCACTCTCGCTAAAGTTTGTGGCCGACAACATTTGCACAACCTGTGCTTGTTTTTGTTCCAGTTGTTGTTGGACGGAAGTCAACTGGGCAAGTTTTGACTGGGCTATACTAATCAGTGTCACCTGGTCAGTAGTCAGTTTTCAACATTTAATAATAGTAATAATAATAACAAATTTTTTTTTTTAATTACCAGTTGGTTTTGCTGTGTGAGCAGCTGCGTGTGTGTCTGCTGCAGAAGATCGAGCTGCTGTGGAGTTGTGGAGGGCTGGGTGGCCCGATTCGAAACCAACTGCATATGCAGGATTATCTGCTTTAACGAGGATTGATTCTTCTCCACTTGGCCCCTCAACACGTGGATATTCTGCTCATTAGACTTCTGCTGTTGCACGAGGTTGTGCAAAAACTTTTGGAGTTGCACGTGGTCCTGCTGAGGAGGCGTCACTAGCCTGACTTGCGGAGATTCTTTTTTAATGGCCTCTGGGTTATGAACCACAGGACTTCCAAAGTGCTTTCATTTATATATATAATTTGAGTTAAACATTATTTCTCCTGAAAAAAAATTATTTCATAAATTATCGAATTTATTAAAAAAAAATTTTTATAGTGTAGATTGAAGTAAGTAAGCAAAATATAAGTAGAAAGAGAACTTGAAATTCTAACACATTGTCTCCTTTATCAACTTTGCTAGACTCGCGGCCATCCACTTTTAACTTTTTATGAAACATCAAATCCTTCGAGCCGGGTCGAATCGGCGAAAAGATGGGACTCGAAAATGGAGAAATACTTTTTTCTACTGCGATTGGCTCCTTAACAAAAGTATCTGCCGAGGATTCCATTAGCGCTACTGAGGAGGTTTGAGAAAAAATTTCGGGTGTAGCAGTCATTGGCTGATCAAGCGTTGAAATGTCGCTTATTGGGCTATCATTGATGCGTTGGTTCAATGGGCTTTGGTGTTGCTGTAGATTGGGCAAACCATTACCTTTTGATAATATATATATAATTAAAAAAGAATATATATTAAAAATTATTGTAATTTTAAAAATTGTATTGTAAATATAATAATAAAAAATGAAATAAATTTCTTTATAAATTTTTATATTAAAATTATCATGAAATAAAATTTTCTAATTCCTTCTAACAATTTATATAATTAATAATAACATAAACTATTAAAAAATTATACTAATAAAGTTATTGTTAAAAAATGATAGTTAATAATATTAAATAAATGTTTATTACATTATTATGATATATAATAATATTATTTACTTAAAAATGTATTAAAAAAATTAAGTAAAATTAATAATAAAACGTTTTGAATTAATAATGATATTTATTGCTGTATTTAACGTAAACAACGGAACAGGATTGAATCTTTTTATTATAATAAAATAATTATAGTAATTATAAAATTGTTTATAACTATTGAAAATACTATTTAATATTAAAAAAATTAAACCTTTGCATAATGGTAAAAGTCAACGTTACCGCATATATATCATAATTTAAAAATAAAAACTTTTAATAATATTAATAAAACGTTGAAATTACAATAATAATTACATTAAAATATAATTTATTATGATGATAATAATTAAAAAAACTTTCAATAATAATAGAAATATATAAAATAATAAACTCTAAAAATATTTATTTTATATATATTTATTATAATAAAAATTTTAAATAGAATAATAAACACTTAAAATAATAATAACACAATTTTTTTTAAAAAATATTGTATTTATTTTTGTCTGAAAATGTTATTTATTATTATTTATTTATAATTATTATTTTGAACTTTCTATAAATATTTTAATGTTTATATTTTCTTATTCGTTAAGTTTTAAATACTAATTAATAAAAATAAAGTTCCGATTAATATGAAAAACAGCAAAAATTTTAAAAAAATTATTAAATATAATATATTGATAATATTAGAAAAAATAAACAATTTTCTGAGCATTATTATTAAATAATTATAATAATAAAAACGATTAACTAGTATATTTAGTAAAAGGTAATTTTTAACAAAATAATATTAAATAAACAATTAAAATAAAATGATTTATAATTATAAAATATAAATATAATAATATAATATAAAAATACAAATAATATAAACATTGTTGAAAAATATTTGTAATAATAAAAATACTGACTATTTTATAAATTTTAGAAATTATTAATAAATCTAAACTTTATAATAATAAAATAATCATTACCGCTTGAGGAAAGTCAAAATATTGATATTAATAAACGAATAAATAATAATAATAACTTAATAAAACTATATTATGTATTATAAGTAATAATAATAAAATATTAATAAATCTTTCATATAATAATCTATTAATAACATTATAAATATATTTATAACTATTAATATAAAATAATTAATAATATGTATAAATAAATAATATTTTTATTATAAGTATATTTAAAATATTTATAAAAATAATAATAGTTTTCTATTAATATTTTTATTAATAAATATATTATTATAAAGTTATTTAAAAATAATGCTGAAGAGTGGTGGGTTAACTTATTATTAATATTTTAATACAATATTATATATACGCATTATTTTTTTTGTTAATTTATATACTTTATTATATACTTTTATTTCTATGAAACCACACAAACTTCTTCGTATTTATTTTTTATAGTTAAAATATAAGTTAGAAAAAAAAGTTTAGCAAAAAATAAAAATCTCATCTTAATAATAATAAGTACGTGAAAAGTTTTATAATAATAAGTATACGGCGCAATTCGATAACAACAATTTTAATTTATAGAATAAAATTGACTTTTTTATAGTAATTAAAAGAATTACTAAAAAAGTATTTTTATAAGAAAACATACATTTTAACTAAAATTAACAAAATGAGAGAAATAAAAAATTTAAAGAAATTTGTAACAAAAATACTTTTCTTCTAAAATATATAAAAAGAGAAATAAAAAAATAAAAAATGTCATATTTTTCAGAGAAGATAAAAAAAATGAAAATAAAAACAACCACTTTTCTGAGAATTTAGATGTATAAATTAAATTTATATACGTATTAGAAAATTGAGTATCAACTAATAGTAAAGAAGACAATCTATTAATTAAATATAAATAATTTGTAATAAAGTAAATTCTGGCTCTTTAGATTACTTAATTACTAGTTAAACTTGGTATAAATTAATTTTTATTCGCCTTATGTATTTCAGCCTAAATAAACTTTAATAAGATTTCTTTTTTTATGAAAATTCCAAAATAATAAAAAATTATTTAGAAATGCTAGAAAATACTTTTGAACTACGATCACAAAATTATATTTTATATAAATTTAATATTTAATTAAAAATATTCAGTGAACATTAATTCATAGTTTCTAAAATTTTGATTATAAATTTAGAAAACCTGTTAATATTGTACGAAGTAAAAAGTTAGTGTCGTCATGGCTATAAGTAAGCTTGTGCTCTGTATTTAAAAAAGATTCACATTTCATAGAATCAAGCTGTGCGAGAAGTCGAGAATAAATTTCAGAACGATTATAAATTTCAATGTCTTCTTCTGTCTAAATTAAAATTTTACACAAATTTTAAAAATTATTTTAGAAATTTATTTTCAATAATCTCTTAACAATTATTAAAAATTTAAAATTATTAGATTTCGATTTGAAAAATAAAAAAAATAAAAAGCTCTAAGCAAATAAAAATAAAACTATTCTAAACTATTGGTCAAAGAGGTTAAGCTTTAATAAAGAATGCACTTCTTATAAAATCTTGTTTTAATTTTAAAAGATATATATAAAAGCTACTAAATACAGTAAAAGTTTCCCTTATGAAATTTCTGACTCAGTTTAAATTAAAATTTTAATTTTATATAGGTATAAGCTTTCGTATTTATTTAATGGAAAATTTATTCTTAAAAGACGAATAAATATTATATATAGAAACGGTGATATAGAAATTTAAGACAAAGAAAAGTGTAGTACGAAAATATAAATATAAAACATTAATTTTAAAAATTTATTAAAGTGTAAAAAATAATATAGTCGTATAGCTTTTATGTTTAAAAGAAGAATCACTATACATTGTTAATATAAAAAAGTAAGGTATATTTAAATTATAAATAGTTAATATATAAGCGGAATATATAGAGTTTACTTTAAGTATATAAAAGTATAATTTAGGAAGAATATAATAAAAATAGTAAAAAAAAGTTAATAAGGGGCAAATAAAAATTTACATTAAAAATTTGAATTTATTAACCACTTCTGGGAAAGATTCTTCTGGAAGAAATTCTTCAATATATTTTTCGACTTCCAAAAGGTTTTTGGTTCGGAATAATCTGCTACCTATTTATTATAAAAATATTAAGTCAAATATATTTCAGTAAAAAAAAGGTTTTTACAAATTCCAGGAGAAAAGGAAGGAACTCTTCCTTCAGTTAATTCCTTTAAATCTTCATCTTCTGAAGAAAACTTTAATTAATTTATAAAAATTATACAATAATTTAAGGTTTAAAGTAATAAAAGTAGTCACTTGTGTAGGAACAGGAAATGTTTTTGAATAAGAGGTAGTGTTTAACAGCAGGTGTTCTAGTAACTTTAAGTTTCCAGACCAGGAAGAGAATTTATGAAGTAAATCATCCCTACTCTCGTTAGTTTAATATAAATGCATTTTCTTTAGAGGGAAAATAAAAGAAATTATAACTTAGTTATTTAACTAAACCTACATTGTCCAAAGATATTCATATAATATAGTAGGGCTAAAATAAAATTCTTACTTAGCATTAATAACAGGTATATAATATATATAACTTACTATTATATTAATTAATCAACTAGCTAATAAAAAAAAATTGGAATATTAAAGGATGTTTACACGAAATACTACTAAATTACCACTTCAAATTTGGATTCAAAAACACGTCGTTTTCTACAAAAGTTTTCTTTATAGAATCAAAAATACTCAGAAGGCTTAATATATCATCCTTTCGATGCAATACAGACATTTTTTTTTAATGCTCTTTAGCTTTAAAAATAGAAGATATTAGGTAGAAGAGCCGCATAAGCTCAAAGCCGTAACAATTTATTAGAGTCGATAACGTTCTAACCCTTTACAGAGTGTGCATAGTTAAGACAATTCAACTTTTATAGTTTTTCCTTTGCTTGTAGATAATTATCCTCTACAATGTTTAAAGTTAAAAGATTTTATGAATTACTAAAATTTTTAGGATAAAAATTTCTAAATTATAATAATTTATAAAATAAAGTAATTAAAACACGAAGGTCATGGTAAATATATATAAATTTCCTATTAATACTTCTAAGATTTTAAGTCTACGATAAGAGTAAGTTTATTATTCTCGGGCATTAATCAGGAGAAATTCACTGAAAAAATTTATTGGCTGGACTTAATAAATTGTACTGGTTTTGAGTTGAACTGAAACGGATAGTTAACTAGATATATACTTATAAAGCAAACAAAAGTCTAGGCCTAAAAAGAAGTGAGGTTACTAAGTTGTTAAATAGCTCATTTCAGATTTAGAGTAAGTAAAGCTTTGAGTCAATACTAACAGGCAAAAATGGCATGCTTCTGCGAAATATTTTTTTTTAGTCAACTTACAATAATCACCATCTCGTATATACTATTATGCAAAAAAGACTTTGCCTTAGTACCATTTTTATAAACAATAATAAGAGTGGAACTCTAACTGAAACAAGATTCTTGAAATGTCTTTTATGTGGCACTCAGAGTAGCATAGAAACTGTAGAGTTGAGCCATTTTTGGTCTTTTAAAAAAGTTTACAAAACACTTTAAAGTGGTAGAGTTCTCTCTCTTCTCAATTTTAAAGCCAGAAAGCCCGAGACAGGGTAATATAAATAACACTCAAAAAAATTGGTTAACTAAAGTGAAACTCAACTTTATTTTAAAAAATAATAAAACTTAATAATAAAAATACATATATAAATCCTGATAGAGAATAAATATGTAACTAATTCTTTACGCAACTTATATTATAAGAATATAGTAGTAAACTGAATAGACATTAAAGCGAGCTTTATAAAAAGAAGAGCTCACAATATACTCTACTGTAAAACAGCTTCTGCGAATAATTTAAGGGAAATAACTTCTATGGAGATAAGAATACCCACCTCTCTTTGCGTCCAGGTTTACGATAACCTGATTATTAATTTTTTTAAGCCATTAAAATAAATAAGTATATTAAAAAATGCTCTTTATCAACCTTGTAATCTAATTTCGGCTTTAATTTTTTTAGTTAGTTTCGTTATTTATAATAAAACCTAAGTATACACTGGAACCCTTTAGACTAAAAATAATATTACTTTTATGGAGAGGGCGGTCTAGTCTTCACTTTAAACTTAATCCTAAAGTGCATTGCGTGCCTGACATGCGCACGCTTGGACGCTCTAACTAAACTCACCCTGCCAGTAGATGACTAGTGTACAGGAGTTTGAAAAGACATGGTCCAAGGCCTCTAATTGAAAGTTGCGAGGCGGAGGATTGTTTCATCTAGCATATATATTTAAAAAACTGTTAAATAGTTCCTTTGCTTTTAAAAATAATATTTTGAGTTCTTTAAGCAAAGGGATTAAAAAGCTACCATGCGATCGGGAGTATACCATTCGATAAATAGTAATAGTACTCTTCGCTTCAATTTTACCACACCAAAGCTGCTTTCTTTTTATAAGAGGCTTGATTACTATAATAAGTAGAATTCTAGTTTGATTTTAGCTACCAAATACGGTTTGAATTATTTAATAAGATCATTAACTATTAAACTCTTCTCTATTTACTAATTGTTATAAATTCTAGAAAACTAATTACGAGTTTTTTATTTCTAAACCTGGAGACTAGAATCTATAACAATTGCGACAATTTTGCAATACGGGACAAGCTAGTCTAATAATTATAGCTTATAGATAGACGAACAAAATGTTAAGGCACGAACGTGGAGCAGATAAGAAATTTCAAGCATTTGTTTTCTAAAAAAATAAATATACATATAAGGATACATTTTTATATTCTATCAAATAAACTATTTGTATTAGATAATATTTTACAAAAATTAGTGGCGATTTATCACATTTGCCCAAAGCTGCTAATAGTGCGTTTTCTAATTTGCATCATAATTTTAACCACGTGCTGTAGAGGTAGCTTTTTATCTAAGTAATCTCGTTTCTTAAGTTTAGCTATATAAACATTTTGTTTCTAACATCGAATTACAACAACCTGGGCGAGCTTAAGTTCTTTTCAGATTCCTAACCACTAAAACAAAAAAACTTCCCACGCCAAAATTTCATAACTTTGAATTTTGCGGAATGAAGGATTTTCTTTACCTTAACATGAGTCCTTCATTAAATAGCTTCTAGTATCGATAATTTTAAAGTCATTTACCTTTCCTTAAAAATATGAAAGTCTAAATATATACTTGGGCAATTATAACCCAAGGCCATTTAAAGGTTTTTTAAAACTAATTTAAAACTGTTCTATTTCAGAAACTTGAAAATTGTTGTATAACTGCAAAAGCGATATATTTATTCATGTGAAAAGGATTAGTGAGATGGTAATGATGGTGAAAGTGCTAGAGCTAAATTTTAAAGGCTGGGAATAGTATGCAAGACTTAACATAGTCAGGCGTTTGCAGGATGAGCCCTCTGCGCTATTTTTTAGCCCTTCAAAGTGATCATCCAATTTTTTCATAGAATATAAGCACACCCGATCCTTATCTGCAAGAAAGGCATTAAAGTAGGCAGTAACTAAGCTTTGTAAAACGGATATTAGTGAACCTCTACTGATTTTTAAGGGCCGAATGTACATGAAACCATGCATAGTGAGGTTGCTACTAGACGAAAGCCCTAAAGACGGGGGTTGAAGATAGATGGAGTTTACTTTTACTTAAAACAGCTCTAGTCACCGGTCAAAGATAACTATCGCAAAAGTTTGTAAATAGTCAAGGTTATAAAGATTGCAGATGACTTCACCCTCTCCATCAGGTTTCTCTTAACTGGAAAGTTTACTTTTACTTATGCTAAAATTGAAACCTAATAGAGAACATACCGTCACCCAAAGCAATAACAAAGAGTAACATCGTAAAAACTGGCATTCTTTTAGAAAACCAATCAAATATTAAGTTAACTTATTAATATTAACACTATTATATGATCATTTGATTTAGCCATATAAATGACTTAACCTTTCGTACTTATATTAAAACTTGAAGAACAGAAATTGTTTTTCCTTCGCGGATTTCCGCCATGGTCGTCCCCTACCTAGATATTATTTATAGTTTAAAAGTTTATCTCTTTATTCATAAATATAATAATATCAAAAATAATAATAGTATTAATTATATAAATTTCTGAACAGAAAGAACTGGCTAACAATGAATATAACCCTGATAAAAAAACACCACCTAAAAAAAACTTTTCGCATGTTAAAGCAAAAGTAGACTCTTTAGCCTTTTATTTTTTAAAATCGCTAATATTATTTTACTTGTTACTAGGTGGGCTCTTTAGAAAATAAAAATTATGTTTCTAAAGGTGGTAAACTTACTATTCCTGCAGCTAAAAAACTTAACTTTTCTTCTATAAAACCTAAAGTAATTGTGCAATTTTGGCTTTCAGCAGTTATAACGTTTTTATTTATAATTAAAATTTAAGTATAGTAATAAACTCTGCTACTCTTACTAGATATTTATAGATTTTCCTAAATAAATATAGTAGGTATTTTTGTGAAACCAATTTGTTAATACTTTTAAGTTTTTATTTATTACTTCTCAATTATTTATATTTAATAAGCCTAGAGAGTAGAGTTTTTTTATGTCGTACACTAATTTGATACCCTATAGAGTTATTACTGCTTAGTTTATATTAAACTTATAGTTATTTTTTTTTATTTTTTTAACTTTTTAGTTCTATAAAATATGTTATGTAATATCAAAAAAATGGATTTAAAGATGATATAAAAATACGTATCACTATAAAATGTGATCTGTTGGTGGTTTAAAAAGTTTTCTTTATATTCATATATATAGTAAATTTCAAATTTTTTTTGTACTTTTTCTTTAGGTTAAATCCTTTGAAAATATTAATTTTGTTACCAGAGGAGGGAATATTCAAACGCCTACATACAAATACGATTATTCCCATGTGAAGTCTAAGGCAAGTTTAGGCTTATTTTTCAATCGATATAATTTACTTTTTACAAATACTCCTATAAATTGTTAGCAGATTTAAAAATTTTATATAAATTTATAGTATAAATGAGGTTTCTATAGCATATACTTTATAAGAAATATAAATACATTTTTTATATTTGGCCATCGAGCTTATTCAAAATAGATTGGTTCTTTATCTGAAAACAGCAGAAAAGTTACCAATAAAAATTTCGAGCTCTCCAACAAAAAGTTGGATTTTACGGCTTCTGAGGCACATTTTATTTTCATATCAACCTCGTTCCATCAAGCCATATCCTAAATTTTTTGTTTAGGCCCCTTTGACTCCCCGAAAATCTTCTAAAATTCCAAATTTTAAAATTCCAGACTACTCCAATATTAAATCAAAAGTAACACTAATTCTTTATTTTTTTCCTTTAAGTATTTATATTATTGGCAAAAAAAAATTTTGTATATACTATTTCACTCCACATTTTGTAAAATTCCGCTTAAATTAACTATATATAATAGATTATTTGTAAACCTTGAGCGTTCCCAGTCTTTAAATGGTAAGTTTATTTACATTTTAAATTGGGGTTTCTATAGAGTTAACGTTGTCTTAGTTTATTTATAAAGACTTTAGTTCCTTTTGTTATTGTTTCTAACAAAAAGTTGTGTTACATTATAAACTTTGTAAAAATTAATAAAATAGTTGGATTGGAATTGATCTTTGCTTAGGCTTATTTATTACTTTTTAATAAAAAATTTTCGGAATAATACAGGAAACTTTTTTTGTAAATCCTTCTTTATTTAAAAAAAACCGAGTTGGTTTTTGTTCCCTGTTAAATTTTTTTTTGGTTCGAGAGTTTAGTAACAGTAAAAATATAAAAGGATAAAAATAATTTTAAAATATATTCTGAGTTATGTATCTTATGAAATATAATGAAATCAAAATATAAGCCTTTACGACATCATAACAAGACTTTATTGAAAACTGTGAGGAAAAAAGTTGATAAGGTTTTCTTATAAAAAGTTAGTATTACTTAAAGGAAAAAATTATCAGTTAAGGAATAAAAGCTTTAAAACTAGGAAAGCAAGTGCTTGAATAATATTATAATTAATTCTCTTTTCTTTAAATAGATCTGTTGTTGTAATTTGGGTAACTTTACTCTTTATATTATTGGAAGTTTTAATTACCTGTACTACATAACTTACATTGCCTTTTATCTTTTTTTTTTAAAATTTATAAACTTGGCATATTCACTTTTGCAATATTCGTAAATTTTTTTAAGTGAATTCAGGTTTTCTGAACTGGTATATCCGCTTCTCACAGAAAATGTTAAGAAAACTAAGAAAGTAGCTTTGTTATTTTTAAAGTAATAATTGCTTCGAGCGAAGCACACTTAAAACTAGACTTTAAAAATAAAGTATTTGGAAGTTAGTCGTTTATCAACGCTAAACAACAAACTTTTTAAAAGCAAAAGAGCTTTCCTAAAGAGCCAAGAGGTTTTAATTTATAAAGAGGATACCAGCAAGCTTCCTCAAATTTTATGTGTAGACTGATTGTGTAAACCTTCTCACTAGCTCTTATTATCGCTTTTTAAAAGTGTCCTTATGGCAGTACTAAATAGTTTACCTCCCTACAAAATTCTAAAATAGTTAAGTTTTATTTTCTACACAGATTTAATAAAACCTTCAGTTTAATACCAGGATCTCCTTTTCTCACTTTAATTTTAGGGGTCTTCCTTATTATTTTCAAAGTTACATTGCTTCTTTATATTTTAAGTTCATATCTTCCTCTTAACGGTAAAGCACTTGTTTATAAGCTGATTATTTTTGGAGTTTAGAGTAATCCCCTATAAAAGCAAAGGAAGAGTTCTATAATTTGCAAAAATTTTTATAAATTTTGGTTTAATTTTCTCGTTTTATGAAAAGCAATATTTTTTTACAAAATTTACAACTTTTTAGTTTCAGATTTGCTTAGACAATGACAATGTTCCTGTAGAATTTTTTGGAATATAAAGTGCCCCTTTGCACTCCCTTTTTCTTTTTATAACTTTTGAGGCGTTTAAAAAATTATATTAAGAATTAAACATATAGCCTGAAGAAGATATTTAACAAACATTCAGTTAAAAGTCTTTACTCAAATATGACTGACTGTTTTCTTCCAAACTTGTCTAGTGTTTATAAAGAAAAATGTACATTTATCGCAGAGTAACCAATTCAAAATTGCATTTTAGCCTTAATGTTAAAAGCGATATTTATTAAAGGTTTACTTAAAATATTTAACATGTAAGTTTTACTTATTGAGTATATCAATTTGTAAATTAAAAAGGTAGTCCGCTTTTTGTGGTCATTAACACCAGAATGCTTTTTTTATCAATCCGGTGTTCCAATGTGGCTCCTTTCACTTCAAAATTACTCAAATACTAGTTGTTTATGGTCCTTCCGAAGTACCACTATTATTTTAACGACCGATAAGATTTGATTCAAACGAATATCTCGTGAATATTTGAAAATTTCCGCTTTACTCACAATTTTTGAATTGTTCTTTTTTTTTTTTAACGGCCGGTTTGCTTAGCAACAATAAGATAATCTACTCAGATCAGATTTTTATTCAGTCGAAACCTTGTAAAACCCCTGCTTAACTCCGATAGCACTCAATTTTTCGTTTTTTATAGCACTTCCGAAGCACCATTTTTTAACGGCTGGCATGCTATACTTTCGGGGATTCAAAAGCTTCATCTACATAATTAGATATTTCAATTCCACCCACCATCTGTTATGTGCTACAATTCTGCTTTACCCCGAAGTTACATATCCGTTTTTTGTAGAATTGCAGACGTGCCTTTTATTTTTCCAAAGGTCCACATGCTATACGTTTGAGCATACCAAAAACCTGGTCTGCTTAATTGAAGAAATCGATTCAGCCCAAATTCTGGTTAACTTTACAAATCTCTTGCTCAGCGTAGAGAATAAGCAGACATTGAGACTTTTTTAAAACTAAATGCAATTAATAAAAAATTTTAAAAAGTGTACTATCGTCACACTAATGTCTTTTATCGGTTTTCCTTTAAATTTAAATTATAAAAAATTATAAAAAGAAGATAACTGAAAATTCTTTTATAAGTCCTTTATAAAATAAATAAATAAATAAATATCCATTTTGGGCTGCTTACTAAAAATATTAACTCGTTGATATAAAAGTTCGCTAAAAAATTGAGCATTAAACAAATTGTTGGCCATAAAATTATTGAAAAGCAAAAAATTATTTTAAATTTATCAGTTCTTCTTTATTTATTTAAGCCCCAATAGATTTAAACTAGTATCTAATAGTTTTGAAAACTTTGTAAAATTATTAGTAGCTTTGGTTTTATTATTATTATTGTTAATAAAACAATTAATTATTTTAATATTTTAATTAAATGTATTTTTTTATAATAAAGAAAATAAAAAAAGTCTGTACTAATTATTTTCTGTCCAAATTTAATATATATCATTTTTATTAGTATTTTTAAAAAAACCAATTATTATATATTCTTATAACTTTAAAAACTATAAAATAAAATAAATAATAATGTAAAATGAAGAATAATGCATATATATAAAAATAAATAGATCAATAATGAAGTATAAATAAATAAAAATAAGTAACTACATAATAAGCATATATATATATTTATAATAATAATAAATTAAATATAAGTACATAATGATTATAAATATAAATAAAAGTAAATATAATGAAGAGTACTAATATATATACCAAATATAAATAAATATAGTAAAAATAAAAAATGTATAAATAAATGATTATGAATATAATAAATTTATTGTAATAAATAAGTAAAAAAAGTAAACAATATCGCTTGAGTTTGCTACTAAACAATAAAGCATGCTAGAGACTCAAATAATTTATAAAAAGTTAATAAGAAAAGTTATCATCAATACAAATAAAAAGTAAAACATTTTGAAAACTAAAAATTGTAATACTATATAATTCAATGTTTAATAACTTTTTCTAAAATAGTTAATTTTATTTATTATTTAGATTAACTTTACTTCAATTTTTACGTGCAGATATATATATTTTTTCAAATAGTAAACAATTAACGCAAATGCAGCACAACAATATCAATAAAATATTAGGACTATTTCATTACTTTATAAATTTATTATTGTTTTACGAAAAACTTGTCATTTTTTTCTTTTTCTTTTTACTCTTATTTATTTACTAAAAGACAAAAAATAAAATTAATTATTGTAAATCAATAATAAAGTAATATTGTATTTTAAATTTTATTTTTTTTCGCAATTTTTTTTCCGAATAGCAAACAATTATATAATAAATTTATATATTATATTCTAAAAAATTTGTAGTTCACTTTTATTAAATTTATTGATTCACGAGAAACTTTTCTTTTGCTTTTTTTTCCCTATAGTATTTATTTTAAAAATAAAAATACTCATTTGCACAATCCTTTTTCATTCCAACAATTTTCTTTATCTCCGGAGCACTCGCGGATTCCGTACCGTTTTAGTAATGCGGAAAGTCGAGTATTTTCCTATAGAAAATAAACTATTTAATATTTTTGAAAAAATTCTAAAAAAAAAAAAAATTAAAGAAGTTAAAAAAAAAATAACAAAAAAATAAAAATAATATAAAAAAGTTAAAAAGTAAATTTTCTATTTTAAAAGAAAATTGAGAAATATAAAATAATATTAATAACTAAACTTTATAAAGTTAATAAGCAAGTCAAAACAAATTATTTAAAAAAAATTATAGAATTTGTAAAGAGCAGTAGCAATTATAAATATTATAAGCAAATAACTAAAATTAGAAGAAAATCTAAAAATAAAAGTAAATAGTGAATAAATAATACATAAAAAACTAAAAAATAATAAAAAATAACTTTATTAAGAGTACAAAAAATTTAAGATAAAAAAAAAAATTTAAACAATAAATAAATTAACAGAAAAAAAGTTTAATAAAAATATTATTCAAAAATTTAAAAAAAATTTAAAAAATACAATAATAAAATAATAATTACAAAATAAATTATAAAAAAAACTTTTATAAGGATATTAATATCTTCAAGTTTTCTTTGAAAAAGTCTTATTTTTTGAGAGGGATTCTTATTACCTTTTATAAAATAATAAAATATTAATAATAAGAAATACAAATCAATATATGAATCTGTTTATACTAAACAACAATAACCAATAAATATGATAATAACTGAATATATTAATAGATATTAATAATAATAAAAAAAACAAAAAAGTGCGAACCACCCACGGCAGCATAATCTTTTGTTACTTCTTCCAAGCACTTTTCAAGAGAAGCAATTACCTTCAATTATTTTATAAATATATAAAAAATATACATTAATTTGTCTAAAATTTTAAATAAACTTATAAAATCTTTATGAAAAAAATAATTATATTATTTTCTACTAAATATGAATAATTATCTTAAAATTTTTATTATTATTTTCAGTATAAACAAATTTTAGTTTATTTAAAAATTTAAAAAAAATTATAAATATATAAAATTTATATTTTTCTTTTAAAAAATTTTTGTTGTACTTGTTTATGGTTACATTCTAATTTTTATAGTTATATAAATAAAATAAATTTTACTTTAAATTTGGTTAATTTATAATTTTATTTATAATTTATAGAATACAAAAAAAATAAAATATTTAGTTTATTTATTATTAAATACTTTTATTAACAACATATTGAAAATAATAATTTCCTTTCAAGTAAAATTTTTAGTTTGTTTGTAAACTATAGAAATAAATGTACTTAATTTATAATTTTTATTAACTGTTGGTGAATTTACTTTAAATTTACTTTCATTAAAAATATTAAATAATTTTTAATCAGAAAAAAATAAAAATTAAGATTAATACTTTTTTTAAAAAAGAATGGAAAATATTTAATATAAAGTTTTAGTTTAATTGTTTTTTATAAAAAAATAAAAAATAAAAAAAATTACTTTTATTATTATATAATAGTTATTAATTTTTAACGAAAGTTTTTTATTTTTGTTACATTGTATTATATTTTATAGTATTATTTCCTCATTTTATTTATATTTCTTTTTGTACTAACTAATGTTTATTCAATATTTTTCTATAAAAAGCAGTTCGAACATTTATAAGATATTAAAAAAAATCAAATAGATTATGAATTGCTAAATAGAATAATTCTGCCTATAATATTATAAATTTTTTAATAAAATTAATATTTTCATATAAAAACCACTAATTAATTTTTATATAATAATTAAAATAATAAAATAATTAAAAAAAATAGAAAGTAATCAAAAAGTATTCTTGAGTTTTTCAGTTTTTATTATTATTAAGTATTATTAATTTTGCGATTTATTTCTGATAGAAAAAAAATATAAATAAATTTCCAAGAATACAACAAACCAAAGAATGTAGTATAAAAATTATTACGTCCTAATACCATAAAAATAAAGAAGTGAAAGTAAAATTACTAATATAAATTTAAAAAAGTAAAAAAAAAAGATATTATAAAATAATGAGAATTATAATAATAATAATATAATAATAATAAATTATATTTACAATAAAATTATTATAATATAAATAAAAATTAGTTCGAATAATGAAAAAATATATATTTTATTTTATTGGTAATAAAAAAAATTAATGATAAAAAATTATAGTTTAATAATAATTTTTTTTTATTTTTTATTTTTCTATAAAGAGTTTTACTTTAAACCTTTTTTATATATAATTTAATATTATAATTATTACAATTATTGTGTAGTTTTCTTTATATAGTTTATCTATACATATTTATTAATTATTATAAGAGGGGCTTGTTATTTTCATTAAATATATGTATATTTTGCTTTTCTATTATATTTTATTTATTATTATTACTATATTAAATCCCGTTAAGTTCTTTATAAAAGTTTTTATCTATTCGATATTTTTGTTATTATTATGATATCAAACCTTTAAAGGAATTATTTTTTTATTTTTTTTTTCCAGCTAGCTAAATAATTTTCTATTAGTAAAAGTTATTAGTATTATTACTATATAATTTATAATTAACAATTCTTTTACAAAATTATATAATTTTCCTGTTTATAATTAATATTATTTCAGAAAATTAAAATAAATATTAATAAACAAGTAAAATAATATATAAAGTTATATATAAAAACTGTAAGAAATATAACACCTTTTGTAACAGTAATAAAAAGAACTTTTAATAAACAAATTATTTTCATAATATAATAAAATCAAAAAAATTATATAATTTTTCATTCGAAAAAATTCTGATAAGTTATAAATAAGAAAAAAATATATACAAACTCAATAAGAATAACCAGTAAAACCTTTAATGAAATATTATAAACTACAAAAAATTTCATACCAAAAAGATATTAAAAATTTATCAACTTTTGTAATAATAATGAAAATATTAAAATAACATAAAAAAATAAAAACTTTTATTAGAAAAAAGTTAAATCAGAAAATTATTTATAAAATAAAATTTATCAACTTTTGTAATAGTAATTATAATATTATAATAATATTAAAAAACAATGATTTTCATTAAAAAAAAGGAAAAAAACTCATAAATTATAATGCCGCTCATCACTATTACGACTACTCTTTAAAAAAATACACAACCCAAAAAAAGCATAATCTTGTTGTTATAAAAAAAAAAGTACTAAAAACGTTGCAGAAAGCCAATAATAATAAGTTCATCGAAAAATATATTTACTTCTTACTATATTTATAGAAAAAACGAATTGCTAATTAATGAAAATATAAAACTGTTAAAAACTTTAGTATTATTAACATCTTAATATAATAATTCTTTATAAATTTATAAATATTTGGAAGTAATAAAAAAGTCCTCAAAATATTATAATCTATAAAAATCCCGTGAAGCTAATAAATTAGTTTATTTATAATTATTATAAAATAAAATATTGAGGCAATAAATAATGATTTTAATAAATTACTCGTTCTATATATTAACAAATAGAAAATTTCAGTAAATTATATATAAAAAATTGCAAATAATAACAAAATTTAGAATATTTTATATATTTATGCTGTAAAAGTCTTCATAAAATTTATAATTTATTATTAAATAATAAAATAATAAAATATTAAAATCGTTAATAACTAAAAATAAAATTCTGGAAAAAACTTATAAAATAGATGAGGATTTTATATATTACTAATGATTAATATTAAAATAAATAAAAATTTACTTTATGAATTATTATTTATTGTCCTTTAAAAGTCTGTGAAGTACTGAAAATTATAATTAATATTTTATAATTTTTACAAAACAAAATTAAATATTAAAATCTCAAAAATTGAACTTCAAAAATAAAAATATTAATAACTAAATATAATAATCTATAAAAAATTACAGAAAAATTAGGAGTAAATATTATAATTCTATAAAGAAGTAATAAAATAAAATATTAAAAAGTAAATAAAAAAGAAATTCTGTCGAAAAATTAAAAAAATATGAAAATTACTAAATAAAAAATGCTAATATAAAAATTATTCAAAAAATATATTTTGCTATATTAACTGTTTAAAAGTTTTAAAAAGTAAATAATTTGTTTAAGTATTTTTAAAAAAAAAAATTAGTAAAAGTCATATAATTATTATAAAATGTAAAAAAAATAAGTAGTAAAAGATAACAAAATATAAAAATTTACATGATTATTATAAATTTATATATAAAAAATACTAAAAGTTACATAATTATTATATTATTAATAATATAAAATAAATAATTATAAAAATAGAATACTAACAGCTAATGATAATAATTCTGCGGAATATTAAAAAAATCATAAAAACTTTAAGAAAAAAATTATTACTAATTGCTGATTATTATAATTCTTTCGAAGATCTTCAAGTTCAGTTCGTTGGGCTTCTAAAAGTTTGTTTTTTTCAAAAAGTTCACTCTTCAGACTAAAAAGAAATTAAAATATATAAAAAAAGTTTATGAAAAAAGTATAAAGTTATAATATAAATATATATATAAATATTATTATATATTTATATAAAATATATTTCTACGGATTTTTTCAAAAATAATGATATTAATATAAATATATTAATTATATGATATAAAATATGAAAAATATAATATTTATATATTAAAAAAATAATAATTCTAAAGAAGAAATAATATAACTACGTAAATAAAATATATTTATTTATAATAAAATACTGTATATAACTAGTTATATAAAATAAATATATAATATACCAATACTTTATAATAATAGTTAATACTTCGAAAAAATCTTGAAAAATTAAAGATATAAAAATGTTACATCATCACTGAAAATATAACGATATGGTAATATTATTCCATAAAAAAGTATATTTTAAAAAAGTAGTTATAATGTCTATTAATGATATTCTATTATTATAAATATTTACTACAAATAGTATATTTATACGTATTCTATTAAATATAACAAATATAAAAAGATACAAAATTTATAGACAAATCCTTAAAAAAAGTTATAATATAAATATAAACAAAAATTGTACTATTATATTTATAAATACTTCAAAAAGTTACAATATAAATATACATAAAAAAAAATAGTATATATGTTCAAATAATTTATATTAATATAAACTCTTTGAATTATAATAAATATATCAATATTAATAAAGTATAATATATATAAATACTTACAAAAAGTTAATACAACGGAGATATATAGCACTAAAAAATACAATATATATATATATAATTTATTTACACATACTTTTAACAAATTAAATATAAAAAATAGAAATAAGTAACATATTTATATATACCTTATGAAATTCATGTATATATAAATATTGTACAAATCTTTTAAATAAAATAAATATATAATAAGTTTCTAGAAAAGTATTATATATTAATACTTTTTTATTTTTATTAATATTACTGTATATTTCAAATAAAATATCTTTTGCACACAATAAATATATATAAAAGTAGCGAAGAAACTTTAGATTCAAAAGAAAAGTTTTACATTATCATTCTTAAATAATCAGAAAAAACTATAAATACCCATTAAAACGATAATAAGAAAAAATATAAAATTATTTATCGATAGTAAAAACTATAAATATACTTATTACTATTATTTTATGATAAATATTATTACGATTTAATACTTTTTATAAAGTTTTTATTTTCCCGGTAGTCAAAAACTAATAATCATTATTTTTTTTTTATTATAATAAAAAAAATATAAATTTCCAAAATATATAAAAGAAGAAAAATAAAGAAATAATAAAAAATAGTTTTCTAATAATCATAAATAATAATAGTAACTAATTAAAAGTTTTCTAAAATTATATAAAAAAGTAATAATAAAACTTTTTTTTTAAATTTATAAATTAAATTTTACATTTTTAAAAAATTTAAAACAAAAGTAAATAAAAAGTGTTTTGAAAATTTTGTATATAAAAAATTTAAAAAACGAAAAAGTAAAAAAAAAGTTTTAAAATATTATATATATTTTTTTATTATGAAATAACTATTAAAAAGTCTATAATAATTATTAAAAATATATATTTAAAGTTTAATAAAAGTAACATTTTCAATATATTTTATTAAAAACCGTAAAAATTTATAATGATTATTTATGAAAACAACAAGAAGAGTAAATATTAATAAAATATATTGTAAAAATAAAAAAAATTATAAAAAAACTAATATATATATACAAGTAAAAAAAATTTGTATATTTATAGAAATATAAAAATAAATGTCATTTATATAATGACAGTTATTATTATATATATATTGAGAGGAAAAATAAAAGTTTATTAATAGATATATAAAAACTATAAAAAGTAAAATAGAGAAAAATAATATCTAAAAATAAATTTATAATAATATATATATATAAAAAATTAATTATATAAATAGTTTAACACATTAATAATAATGAGTATATAAAAAAAAATAAAAAGTTTTAGATAAAAATATTTTCAAACTTATTTTTTATTATATTATTTATTATTCATTATTATACAATTATTTTAATATATAAAAGTAAAACAAAAAATTTAAAGACAAGTCTTCATAATAATAATTATAAAAATTAATTTTTATAAAAATAAATAAAAATATTATTAACAATTTTTAATATTTACAAAAAATATAATAATTATATTCAAAAAATTCTAAAAAAGTTGGAATAATTTTTTTAATAAGAATAATAATAGAAAATATTTATACAATATATTTATTTATAAGTTAAAAAAGTTTTTTAATGCCATTTTATGATGAAGAAAACAGTTAAAACAATATATTTATAAGCTAATAATTATTTAATACATGAAATAATATGATAGTGTATGAAAAACTATAAAAAATAATAATACATTATTATATATAACTAAAAATTCTAATAACAATAAGCGGACCTCGATTCTACCTCTAATAAAGATTTATTATCTTCATATATGCAACTCCATAATTGAGTTTCTATAAAAGTTTATATAAAAATTAATAAATAGAAGTAATAATAATAAAAATGGACCAATTTTTGGTATTTTCGAGTGAGAAGAGATAATTGTTGGTTAAGTTCTAAGTAATATATAGTATTTTTTATTATAGAATAAAATAAATATACGTAATAAATAATCATAATGATAAACCAGATTCATCGATCATGTGCTCCAGTTTACTTATTATACTTTGCAGCTCAATTTTTTCATTGTTATGTTGAGAAATGAGTTTGTTTTGTTCGTCCATCAGCCTGGAAAGTTCCTTACTTTTTTCAGTTATTCGTGTGTTTAACTAAATATTATAATAATAATAATAATAGTAATGATAATAAAAATTAAAGGAACATCATTTATCATCTGCTTATTATTTTCATCAAGTTCTTCATATAACCCAAGTTTGTTTGTGAGTTCTTCAACTTGTAAAGAGCACACGGAATTCTTATGTTTCTCTGTTTTAAGCGCTTCCTAATAATAATATATAAACGAATAAAAGTTTTTCTACATTACATTAATAACAATTAAAATGTTATATTAAATAATAATAAACAAAAATATTAAGAAAACGCAGTTAAAAAATTTATATTAAAGTAAAGAAAAATTAGCTAATAATAATAATAACCTGCAAGAAAATATTTTCCTTACTAACTTTTTCATTTTTTTCTTCCATATTAGAGAGTAATAATAACTTTTTTTTAAGAAAATCAAAAGTTTTAATCGCTCCAAAAAAAGAACGTGCGCAAAACCTTTTCAGTTAATACGTTTTTTTCATGGGTCAGTTTGGCAGTTGAGGCCAATAAATTTTGCTGAAGCTCGCTTTTAGTAAAGTTTGCTTCATCTAAAAGTTTATTTATCTTGAATTCCAGCGAATTATTAACTTTTTGCAGCTCTTCATTTTCTATTTTTAACTAAAACGGAATAAGAAATAAAAAAAAATATTATTATTACCGTTATTACCTCTTCTAAGGTGGCTGCTAACAAGTTTTTTTCTATTATTAACGTTTCCTTCTCGCCTTTTACTTCGTGTAACTCCATTTCAACTTCTTTAAGTTCATTTTTCAAGTTATTGCATTCGAGTTCAATGCCATTATACTAATTTATTATAAATAAGAATAGTAATAATAATAACAATAATAAAAATGATAATAATAATAAATAACAGTTTTACAAGTTTTAGCTGAAGTTCCATGTCAACAGTTTGTTTCAGTTTCCACTTTTCTATATCCTCAAGTTGGTCGGTTGCTCGAGCTGAAGAATAAAAATAACAAAAATGATAAAGAATATTATAATGATAGAGCATATAAAGTAAAAATAAAAAAAATAATATATTACTAAAAAATTATAAAAATAATTTCAGGGCAAAAAGAAAAAAAGCAAACCAAAATTTCTAAAAAAGGGCAGTAGAAAAGCACCGCATCAAAAGTGAAAAAAAAATTCACTAAAACGAAAAAAATTATATAATTTTTAAAGACCCAGACTGTAAGGATTTGAATAAATTTAGTTATTATGGGCTAAATTATAAAAAACTATCCAAAAGTAATTATAGTTAATTGTTATCATTATTAGCTTCTTTTTTGTTTTTCATACCGTTAATAATTATTGTAGTAGTAAATTGTTTCTTTATAACTATTTATTATTAAATAAAAAAGAATAAAGTAAAGTATTCCTAAATAATTTTAATAAAGTTTTAAAAAAAAATTCCGGATAAAAGTTACAAAAAATTAAAAACAATAAAAATTACTTTTTTTACTTGTTTCTGGAAGCTCAACGGAATCGCTTGAGAATAAAATTTGTTCTTCCAGCTGAAAATTATTTATTAGAAACAAAATAATTATAATATTCATAATAATAATAATTATTATTATGAAACCTGTTGTATATATTCTTTAAGTTCTTTTATATAAATATTATCTTTATCAAAACAAGAATATTGCGTTTTCAAAGTTTTTAATTCCTCTTTACAATAAAAATATTTTAGTTCTGAACGAAATAAAAATACTAAACAATATAAAAATAATTATATAAGTAAAAAACTATTAAATCATTATCTTGATGTAATTATATTAGTAAAACTTAATTCATACGTTTGAGCATGTAATAATTTGAAGCATATTGAGTGACTTCCGGATTAGTCTTGTTACAAACAATTTCTACAGAAACCTCCTCACATGGTTTGCCAAGTTCCTTCATTTCATTGGTTATAAGCATGGTCGTATTTTATATTATTTAAAAAAATTATTTTTTTGTAAACTTGTTGTAAAGTCAATAAAAGTTCTTGCTTCTAAATTTCTTGAAAAAAGTTAAAAACAATGAAAATTGGGCGTCGACAATAGTTAACAAAGCCAATAAAAGGAACAGCAAACAAAGAGTAACCAATAGAATTGCACGCCTCACTAACTCTATAATTAATAACGGGCTGCTCCTAGTAACAAGGTCATATGCATAGGATAGATTAGCCAATGAGCATTGATAAGAAGTGACCTTTTCAGAAATCCAATCGTTTTTTGTTTGTCTACGTTGGAGAAACTTTACTTTCATTTTTAAATTCTAGTAAAGAATAAATATAAAATATTTTTAATGAAGCGAAAAAAAAAAATTATATGTAATAGAAAAACCAATTTACTTTATTTGCAACAATTAAGGCAAACAAATTCATTTTAGGTATTGTAAAAGCAAAGTGGTACAATGTATTGTACAAAGAGTGCCAATATAGGTATAACTTTATTTCATTATATATATTTTGTAGGTATTGTAAAAAAAAAAAATCTAGCTCGCGATAAAAAATATATAAGAAACTGAATGAGCTGATTCGCTAAAAATAAAAATATAAACTGTATCAATATATGTATATAAACA
This sequence comes from Zophobas morio, assembly GCF_036711695.1. Lineage (NCBI taxonomy): Eukaryota > Metazoa > Arthropoda > Insecta > Coleoptera > Tenebrionidae > Zophobas > Zophobas morio. The sequence goes on along the minus strand of NW_026972449.1, from coordinate 123,739 downwards.
CAGTAAAAAGTAAAACTGGGCATTCGAAAATTTATCGATAAAACTGAAGTCTACAGAGGACCGCACAAAATACCAAATAATAAAATTTATCAGCCTCAAATTAATAAAATGTAGCTATAATAAAGAAAATATAACCGAATTGGAGAGAATGTCAAGTTGGACAAAGCTATTGGCTTTGCTTTTATCAAATGTTTTCACTAACAAATTTACGATAGGGAGATAAATATAAACTTTTTGATAGTGAGAAAAGTTACAAAAAAGTTAGGGGAAGCAAAACCCAGTGTATTTGGATCAGAGAAAGTATATGGAGCCCGATAATAGTAAATTGTAGCACAACTATAGGGGCGGTCTATATATAATATTCTTACAAAATAAATTAAAAAATAATGAATCTTTAATTTTCTATTGTAAAAAGCTTTTCGCAATTTTTTTTCTGAAAGCATAAATGATATAATACAAAATAAGTATCCAGAAAAAAAAATAACAGAATATATAGAAATGCTTTTATTGGTGAAATATAGTAAAAATTATTTGCATACTTAATAGATTGAATATTCTAATTAATTATAAACTGCTCAACTTGTTTATTATATTTTTATTTATAAAACTATTATTATTATTATAAATATTGATATATTTACTATCAATAATATAAGTAAAGATTATAGTTGTTATCACAGTTGTTATAATAATATAGTATATATTAATCTGTTCAACTTGTTTATGTTATTTATTCAACTGTTATAATTATTATTACAAATATTGAAATTCCTTATTGTAAATAATATTATTATTTATTAAAAATAATAAAATTATTATTTATGAATATATTTTATCAAAAATATAATAAAAACTTTGAATAAAATATTTTTTTATAATAATATTAAAAACATAATGAAAAAAAAGTTCTATTCCCATATCATCTTATACAACCTGATTCCTCTGGTTTAAGGACTTTATAGTTTTATCATCGAGTTCTTTCACTGCTTCATAATTATCTATACGTTCTTGCATGCGTATTTTCTCTATTATATAAAGTAAATAATAAAAAGATATAGAAAAATAGTACTAACGTAAAATAATATACATAAAATAATATATAAAAACCGAAACCTCGTAGAAGAAAGGCGTTCATCTTTTTCACGCTTTCAAAATTAACTTTATTATCATCAGCATTTCCTTTATGTAAATAGTAATAATAGTAATAATAGTAATAATAATAATAATAATATAAACCTTCAAATCTCTCTAAAAGTTTTAAATATTTTTCTTTTAGTTGTGAAAAAGTTTCATGAGTTTCTTCATTTATTACCGCCTTAAAGTATTATTTATTATACAACTTAAATGAAACTATATAAAAAATTACTATTTCATAAAAAATATAAATTATATCAATATTAACTAGAAATATAAATAATTAAAGTAAAAATAAAATAATAAATTATATAAAAGTAAATAAAAAAAATATATAAATATAAAAATAATAGAAATAATAGTTAAACTTTTAGAAAATGTATTTTTAATCAATTTATTATAATTAATAAAATAATAAAATATAATAGAACAATTATAAAAGTATATTTATCTAATAATAAAAGTAAAAAATTAATAATTAATTGAAAATTATTATATTTAATAAAAATTTAATTAAGAATATAAATTAATAACAAAAAAATACATAAATAAAAAAAATAAAATTATAGAATTGAAAATATTTTTTTTATATAAGAAAAATTGCAGTAATATCAAAAATAATACAAAAATAATATTTGTAATAAATAATAGTAATTATTAAAAAAACTACTTAAGATACATAATGAATTATAAAATAAAAAATAATAATAAAAAAAGAAAATAAAGAAAATAAATATTAATAACAAAATAATTATAAAAATATATATATGGATCATAATAATAAAAATAAAAGAAATGATATACTGATATAACAATAATAATATAATTTGTATTCTAAACAAAAGTAAAAGCAAAACTATAGGATATATAAAAATAATAAATCAAAAATAAATATTATTATAATAATTTTTAAGTTATGAAAATATTTAATATATAAATAGATAAAAAGTTATATTATATTATTTATAAATATTAAGAAAAGAAACATTAATAAATAATATTATTATTTTTTTATAGTAAAAAAAATAAGAGAAAATATTTTTATATGAATAACAAAAAAAATAATATATATAACCCGTCCTACTTTTTAGAAACTCGAATAATAATAAGTAATTAATAAATATAGAAAAGTAAAAAATAATTATAATAAACAAATTATGAAAAGAAATTTATTAAGTAATAGACAAATAAATAAAACTGTAAAGTACTCTAAAACTTTATAATATAATAAATATAATAAATACTCATGAAAAGTAGTTGATCAAATGTATATATAAAAAATCAACAGAATAATAAAAATGAAACATAAAAAACATTAATAAAAAAAATAATTAAATATAAATTTATAAATAAAAAATATTTTATTTATCATTTTTATTATTTATAATATTTTTCAAAATATAAAACTTTATAAACAATAATAGAAGTATAATAATATAAAAATTTTTAATATAAAATAAAAAATAGAAAAAAAAAACACAAAAGAAGAGATAAATTAAATAAATGACAAAAGTAATAAAAAGTAAACAAAGTATTCTATCATAAATAGTAGTAGATAATAGCCATATTATTATTGAAACTTTATTCTGCACAAGTTGCATTCTTTGAGTAAATAATAATGTGGAGCGAGTTTCAAAAAACTGATCGGCGTCTTGATGGATAGTCGCAAGAAAATAAGTTTTCGAGTTTCCCCCAAGCGAGTTCTATTATATAATAAAAAATAAAAAAAAATATAAAAGTAAAAATTAAATTTATAAGTAAGAAAACTTTTCAGCTTGTTGTTATCATAAAAATTATAAATTTTTTTATAAAAATTTTTTACTATTTTATATATTTTTTTATATAAAAAAATTTTAAAACATTTTATATGTATTATATATTTAATTTTATTTTATTTTTTAAATTTATAGTATATATTTTCCTTCTGCGGAATAAAAAGTACATCGGCGAAAACTAATTAAACGATATTTGGTAGCGAGAACAGTCAATTTATACCAAAATGTTAATATAAACGACTCAAATTAGTGTAGCTCGTAGAAATTAGAAATTTATAATAATAGTTACCAAACAAAAAATTAAAATGGCCATTAAGTATTAATTTGGTAATTAAACTAAATATATACTGTCTATTTATTTAGCGATAAATTAAATAATAAAACTATTATTATTACTATTATAATTATTAGTTGGTGTTAACCAAAAGACTATGCTCAAAAAAAAGTTTATACGTATAACTTTCCAGTCCAGATTAATGAAAGTTGGTTATAATACTATTATATAGTATTAATAAATAATAATAATCATAATAATCATCACCGAGAGTAAATGGGTAAGCAAACAGTCACGATAAGGGGGTTTTTCTTTTTCGATAAGCGCTTTAATGACTTTGCCCAAAGTGGATAACGATTGGTTGATTTTACATGATTCTTTTAAAGTTGCACCAAGTGCCTAATAATAATAATAATAATAATAATAATAATAATAATAATAATAATAATAATAATAATAATAATAATAATAATAGTAATCATAAACATTAGTATGTTTCTGTCGTTCCGAGCCGGCCAAGTCGACAAGGTCAAGTTTCGCAGTCCGCGTAACTTTAATGTCATCTTTTATTTCCTTAAAATAAAAACAAAAACTTATTTAACTTAAAAAAAATATTATACAAAAAATCTTTCATAATAAAGAGAGCCGCACACATGCAAGAAAGATTGGTTTGATAATAATATATCCAGTTTCATTACTTTAGAAGACTATTTTTCTCTTATAGTTATTAAACTTTTATGATAAATTTATATTTTTGCTACAACTATTTATTATTTATAATTAGTAAGACTTAATTATAATGTATTTCATACTAATAATAATATTAAGTAAACCTGAGACTGAATCGTTACAGTGAAAACAGCGTGAGAACGAGAACTCTCTTGATTCATAGAAGTTGAGGCCACGCGACGGTTAAGTGAGCCAAATTTAATGATCTTTAAAATAATAATATAAAAATAAAGAGTTTCATATTATTAAATTAAATAAATGTAAATACAAATAAAAGTAATAAAATTTAATAACGTGATTACTATAAAAACAGAATTTTATTATAAGCAAATTATTAGTTAGAAATTATTTAATAGTTGGTTTTAACAAGAAATTCAGTACAAATTATTATAAGTATATTTATAAAATATCTTGAAAGAAAAATTTTATAATAATAAATAAAAATAGAAAAACGATTATTTAAAATATTATTATAACAATTATAAATAATATTATTATTACCACCAAAAAAAAATTTAATATATATTAAATAATAATGAATAAACGTTCAATTATTAATAAATTTATTATAAAGAAAAAGTACAGAACTTTTGAAAAAAAATATAAATTTATTCAGAAATGATAAATAATTGAATATTTATTTATACTTCGATGGCTTCACGAGTGTCCCGCACTTCCACTTCTTGCAGGCCTTTTACAAACACATCCTTATTAATATCCAATCCGAGGCCTCACAATATTATCATTTATAGAATAATAGTAGTACACATGTATTAGTGATATTAATAATTATATATATAACAAATCTATTCAAAAAAATAAATATAAAAATAATAGTATTATTAAAATTATTCTATTATGTATAATTTCAAAGCTAATATATATTAATAATACAATTTATAATAATGACAATAACAATACTTTTAAATAAATAAAATGAAAATTATAGCAGCAATAATGTAAAATATGAATAGAAAGATTTGGATGATAATTAATTATAATAATAAAAAATAGCAAAGAATATAAAAAGTATATAAAAAAAACGTATAATATTAAAATAAAAATACTGAGGTTGACGCAAGAGGAATCCAGAAGATCATATAAATGCTCGTTGTAGATTTGTAAAAACGAACATTTTAGTAGAAATTGCTTCGTTGGATTCTAATAATAGTAAGGGTATTGTAATAAATAGTAATAATATAAATATTATATATACGTGACATGGAAAATATAATAATAGCAATAATGTAATAGAAAGGAAAATATATATTGCAAAAAAAGTAAACAACAATATTATTGATAATTTCTATAACAATATAATTATAAAAAAATGAAAAGTGATATTTCTAATAATAATAATAGAAAATAAGCTGAAAAATATTAAAAAAGCGGTAAAGATAATAAAACAGTAATACAATATAAATATGAAGATATTACTGTAAACTAGTTAAAAACCTAAATTTTAAAAAAAAAGAAAAGTAAAATGGAAATAATCAATTAAATAAAATATTTCATAAAAATGTTTTATTAAAAATAATAATAATAATCACTAAATCGAAAGAAATTAAAGTTAATCATAAAAAATTAAACTTAATGTTTTAATTTGCTTTAGTATTCATTATAAATAGATATAGCAAAACAACAAAATAATTTGGAATTAATAAAATTTAAAAGTTCCTGAATATTTCTAACCACTAAAGAATTAAACTGTATACAAGATACAACTCTTTAAAATGGAAATATAAAAACAATTTCAATACTTGTTACAAGTATTTCAACTGTCTAAAACTCGAATAATCTTGACAGTTTAAAATTAAAGTTAAATTCTTAAAAAAATAGATATTTATAGGTGTAAGCAAGTTTTATCTTAAAAAATTGATATATATAAAAGAATTTTAGTAACGATTAAAAAAAATTTCCTCTTCATATTCTTTTTCAATTTCACGGAAAATACTTTGCAAAATTCGCGGTATAATTCCCCTCTTCTCTGAAAGAACATCATCAAAATCACCTTTAATAAAATTTTGACGTACCCTTATTATCTTTAAAAAAAAAAATAAAACTGAAAATACCAAACGCAGTAAAAGTTTTTCCTGACCCTGTTTGGCCACTATATTATAAAAAGATAATATTATACTATTATATTTAAGAGCGAATTTGATAAAATTTACTATGTTAAAAGACAGCCATTGTAGCCTCTCAAAATATTTTTTACTAATTCAACACCAATAATATCAAAGATTTCTTTCTATTAAGTTTATTGTATTTCAGGTTAACATCAATATAAAAAAAAGTTACCTGCGTTGTGTTTTCACCTAAGACTCGATCGCAAAAAAAAACTTTCTCGTCACTCCCTACCATTCTAAGGCTATCTAGCCCTTTTCAAGTTTTTCATTAGCAATATAAATTATTTTAAAGTAATATCATGTAAATATGTTTAGAATAACAACTATTTACTTAATAAGTGTGAACTCAATTAAAACCTACTATGTTAAGAAGTATAATTAATTATTTTACAATTTAAATAAGTATTTATAATAAAAAAAATGGTATTATAATAATTAAACAGAATAATCAATAGACTGCTACATATAATGCGAGAGGTATTCAAAAACTAAAGTAAAATTTATGAAAACCTAAAACTTCCAAACAAGATTTAGTAGTTGTGCGCGTCGAACAAGGTTTTAAACGAACTAAAGAGTAAATTGGTTCGTAACCTTCTTTATTTCCTTCATTGTTCTTAATAATCATACTAAATTTAAATTTTACTGCACCTCTATGGAATTATTCCAGCATTAACTACAAAACTTAGTCAAGTGCATAAACAGAAGGCCTCATTAAGCTAGAGGAGCTTGCCACATGCGCTGATATATGCGTATGAAACTGGATTCTACTGGGATTACAGACATGAGAAAGTAGTTGCTCGTTGTTATCCTAGTATTTTTAAATGTAAAGCAACGTAGACCGCGAGTTCGGGTAAAAGATGCCGAGTAGATAAGCGTGGCTTGATTAGTTTTAACTCATTTATCAATAGTAACCCTTAAGAGGATACAGCAAAATACTGTGAGGTTAGTACAAACAACGAGGTTACTATAATAACTTATACAATTTTCGTGAATTTTTACTAAAAAAATACTAAAAACCTTAAATCATTTGTGAATATAATGATTAATCTTGTAAAAAATATATAAATTTTAGATTGCATTAAGTTCAGATTATAATAATAAATAGTCGCACTGGAAGCTAAATACTGTAGACCAAGCGTTTGTAATTAATGTGCAATTTTTTTCATTGTAGACATTAAATAGATTTTTTTAATGAAGAGGTTATATCACTAAAGAAACCCATAAATGAGCACAATAAAAAAATTTAAATAGGGTTTACGGCTCCGACTGTAGCCCCTTCCTTTTTCATGTTTTCACAAATATTTTTTTCACAAATATTAAAGGCCTTGTTCTAAACAGTATTTGATTTTGCTAAAAAATAGGGCTGCTTATACAATTCTAATTCCCTAAGAATGGAAAAAAAGTGTAGGTCATTACAAAGCCTTTGCTAACTGAACCCATTATTGGTACAATATTATTTAGTGTGTCTGGTTTTTTTTCTTCAGTCTCATGCAGGCTAATTCCCCTCCAGCGCCAACAGCGCCGTTTAGCTGACCCTCTTTTATGCCATGTTAGTTCTCGACAACACTATCTTTAGTATTCGTGTTAAACCGCTACGTTTTCCATAAGGAGGGCAATGGACTTAGCGAAAAGCTACAAGATATGATTGTCAAGTAACAGCTGGATCTACATGAGAAGACTTAGAACTAAACCAAGGATTTAGGAACTTTCTTTCGAAGTGAAAGGAAAATATTGATATTAGTAGCATGTAAGAACGCTTATAAAAGGAAAATATTGATATTAGTAGCATGTAAGAACGCTTATAGCATTGCCTACTAATACCTTATTGAAAATGTAATAGTAGGAACAAAAAACAAATAAAAAAGGCAGATCCAAAGACAGAGGGCAAGAAGTAAAGGGCACGCAATTTAAAATTTACACACTATTCGGTCTTCATAAGGCCTTTGAACCTTTTAACTTGAACTTCCTTTTTATTATTATTTAAAAAAGGTTAGAAGCGTAGGCGTAAAAGGTCCGGACTCTCGTTATCCGACCTTTAGTGCTGGGAAATCGAGAAATAACCACCACTAAGGGAGATGGTTCTTAGAACTAGGCGCGAGCCCATTGGATAAACCGACTCCTATCGCGTTCAGTCAACTGTGCCTATCAGCTCCATAATTTTTTAGGAGAGAAAGCCCCTGTCTTAACTTAAGGTATTTAAATATTAGACTTAGATAATCTATATTATATAACTATATTAGAGTGATAAATTGTAACATCTGGGGCGCTGTAAGGGGCAATGTTTATTGAACTTCCGAATTTTGATTGTTACGCGGATCATTTTATCAACTGTAACTTCTCTCGTAGTAGATAAGATTTAATCTAAAAATTTGGTAACTCTTTATTAATTTAGGGGCCTGTTAGCTACATGAAGTTAGAAACACAGGACACTCATAAGAATCCCCAAGCTAATTGGTCCACCGAAGTTTGTAAAAAGTATGGCCTTAGATGCAAACGTATATAAAGATGAAGTTGGATCTAGTGGAAAGCAAGAATCATAAGGAATGTTCAACGGGTTGTTCAAGGCCGTTCCACTGCAATCCGACTGTAAAAACTTTTCATATTGGACCTTATTTCCTTTATCGGTAAACTTCACATTTGCTCGGCAATATCCAATAGGAACACAAACTATCAGGGTGTTGCAATTGGAATCTTTATAAATGCAAGCTTGTGGAACTGCATACACCTTTGCAAAGAGAATGGCAAGAGCGACTATAATAATTCGCATTGTGACTATCATTGAACCGCTTCCGTCCTTTTCAATTTTCTACAGTATATATATACTACTTTAAAAAATTTAAAAATAAATCAATTACTTTTATAAATTCCTTTTTCTTACCTACCTTACACTAATTTAACCCAAAAAAGGTGCTTGATAAAAAGATGATTCTAAATTTGACACTTAGGTAACTAAACTCCTAGCCATATTTGTAGCAAAAGTGAGAGAATGGGTTTTCCGTCGATATTAGACATAAACTAACAGTGCTGAGAAGTAGTTAAATAAATGATCCATACTTCAAAAATTAAGGAATGTTATAGTTTTATAAAATATTAGTTAGGCAACTTAAATTTTTATTGTATCCATAAAAGTATACTTGATAAAACTATATTTTCAATTTTGCCAATTTAAAAAACCAACTTTTTACCATATTTGTAGCAGGTCTTTAACATATGTGAATAATAGAGTATAAAAATTTATAATTGATATTTATATATCATTAAGAGGAAGAGTTTTTGTTTCTCAAAACTATTAACGTTCCAAGATTTTGTGAAATTTTTTTTAAAGGTGAGTGCTTTTTAATAAGGCAGACCTCGTACTTGGCAAATTATTTAACAACTTACCATCTCTGCCTATTACTAAGGCATAAGAAAAAAAAAGTTCTTTAAATGACATTTACTTAGTAGAATGGACTTAAAAATACCAGATGCGGTTCAGCAGTTTAGAAGAAGAATGGTTAAGCGCTAATGCTATTGCCAGGAAATATCCACTAAGAGTCGTCTAAAGTGGTTAAAGATCTTACTTTTTAGCTCCATAAAACAGTGCCGTAAGCTACTTTCTACTTGAGTGCTGTTCTTTGTTTGGGAAGGGGAGTATACCCTTTTCTCAGTATATATATATATTTTTAAACTAAGATTTACTCTTATAAGGAATCATGAGATCGAAGTCAAGAGCCAATTTATCTCTGAAAAACATAAAATTAGTATACCGCCCTCTAAGCTTGAACTGGCCTAGCTTACTCGACTTTATAAATGTAAAAGTAACAGTGCCTTAAATTGTCGCGTCCAATAATAAATATATTTACGAAATGTCAGTTGTATAGAGTGGCATGCAGCCTTTTTCGAGTGTAATATGACTTCGATCTTTAAAACTCGCGATGAGAAGAAATTTATAGTTGATAATATCTGCCTTTATATCGCAAAGTCAAGTACATCACTCGGTTCTAAACGGTAGCCTCAGTTTATGAAAATTTACTCAACAAAGACCAGCCCTCTTAAATCACAGAAAATTAACTATTTACAGTTGAAATTAACACTCATTATAATTAGTTGTGAGCTAACTACAATGCCTAGAGTTGTTTGGTGTATGATTTGTTCAAAAGTTTATTAACAGAATGTTTTTATCTGGCTATCGCCTTTCAGGTGTAAATTGCTAACAACATCCCGTCTTGAGTTGTGATAATAAATTTAAGAGTTGATCGAAGTATACGCCTACTCCAAATTTTAGTGCCCCCCCTTATCCTGGTGTCATTACGTATACTTGCTAAATGATTAAAATATACGTAGGGACGCTCTTAATGAACTTCGGACTTAATTTTAAACACACAATCAACTCGCAGTTGGTGTTTTTTTAAAATCTCCGACACCAGTACAAAATTAAGTTCGAGTAGTAAGTTGTGACTATTTACGTTAATGAATATGGATGTTGATTAATTTAAGTTTAACTTATTTCATCTAGTGTGGACATGAACCTGGTATCTAATACCATTATATAAACCTCCACTAAACGCACGACACATGAGCGCACAAATTAAACTTATATGTCTTTAAACTTGGGTAAACTGTGGTTATTTAGCTTTCTCCGAAGGGATGCACTTTTTAGTGTTTAAAATGTTGAATAAATAATTACCGATAACTTCTCTATCACAATCAACCACCTTAAAGTGCTTCTTTTACATTGTTCTAATTGCAGGTCATAATTTTAGTAGTAAATCAAACAAAGGAACAAAGCTCTTCAGTGTGCATTTAAAGCTAACTTCGAAAGCATTGTACATTTCTTTCTATTTGACTTATAAAAATGAAAACAAAACAATATTATAAATATATAAAATATCTTATGAATGCCTAATAAGAAAGTTTTATACTTATAAAAGGAACCAAATAAGTTTTTGTTCAGTTTCATATAAATTTTTAACTTCACTTGGCTGACATTGTTAAAGTTTTCGTTCTATTCAAAAAAAACAACTTTGTAACTATTTCTAAGCATTACAAGCAGAGACCTTAAAATTAATTGATAATCCTAAGGATAGTCCGTTTTTATAGAACAAACTTACTAGTATTTTGCCAATATTAATTTCAGACAGACCAAAGACTATGAGATCTTTTTCTGATGTTAAGGATAGATATAAGTTTCATGCCGGCAGTCTTCACTAGTATGTTGATGTCGTGGTTAGAAGAAAATTTGAAATGACATATCTTGCAAGGAGTTTTAACAGCTAATTTTAGTATATGAGTTAAGTTGCCTGCCATTCACTTTTTTTATAGTAATGAGCGGTATTCAAGCCTTAGCTGTTGGAATATAGCTATTGTTGTTATGCATTGCAAAATTTCATTTATACTAAAGCTTAAAATTATATATTTGTCATTAATATTATTGTTACGTTTATTAACCTTATCAGCGTTGAATTAGCATGTAGAATGATGCACTTCTTCTGAAGAGGAGACTTTTCTTAAAAGCTATTTTGGTCAGTAATAAATAAATAAGCTAAGGTCGCTCTTCGGTCATTAGTTAGTAGTTTACGAAGGAGGGCAGTTAAAAGGGAAGTCTTTTTAATGTAAAAATATAAAACAGTGGGTGTCAGCCTATTTTCTATTATCAAGCAATACTTTTTTTTTCTTTTATTAATTTTCGAAGCTGTATGACTGAGATTAGTGTCCTAACTTATTGTATTTGTTCATGAAACGAGTTAACTAGTTTCCGTTGAGGAAAAGAAACCAGTTCATTGGTTTTAACGCAAATTACCATTTAAGGCAATTTTATGGTTATTGATTATTTCATTGCTTAGTTGTTAGTATTAAGGAAGGTTCACGAAAAGTAAAGCGGCAGTCATGTTAATTTTTTTTAGTACTTTTTTTTTGTTTTAGTCACATCTCTACACCTATATATATATATATATTACAATTAATTTTAAAGGGCTTAAAGGTTTAGATTCCGGTCAGTAAAGGTTTAAATACCATAACAGTTTCTGGTTATGCCAGAAGGGGTTCTGCTAAATGTAAACTAGTTTGAAGTATATAAAGAGAAGTATGAGGCAAATTAAAAGCAACCATTTCTTATATGATGCACTAACAAACTAGCGGATTGAAACCCCAAGAAGCTAAATGGACGCCTCTATAATAACAATAAAAGTTTTACGTGTCTTTTATTTCTTAACTTTACTAAGTAAACCTTAAATTTTTAACACGAGCATATAGCTCAAGCATATAACTAAAAATGGCATCTAGTATTACATACTATGATAATTTTTCCAAATTTTTTTTTGATCTTTTGCTGCGGTTTTTTAATGCCACACAACTGGCAAAAAAAGAAAACTTTGAGGAAGATACAAACTAGGTGTACAGCTTTTACATGATTTTATAATGTAATCTTAACCCTATATAGGGTACTTAAATTAACTTGAAACCACACGAAAACAGTATTATATAGATCTAAGGTAATTATACTAATTGTTTTTTTAAAAAACAAATAATGAATAATAGTATTATTATAAATAGTTCATACAGGTATGCAGCATATACATGGGTAATGTAAAAATTTCTACCCAAATAACTAATTTACAAGACATTTTAAAGAAATTCGTATAATATATATATATATATATATACAGGGTATATTATACATGAAATATATGGCATGTGTATAATGAAGTGAAATAAGTAATGTATAAAATAAAATAGTGTAAAATGAAAAATTTAATATATTAAAACAAGAACTGCTTTATTAACCAGTTTTTACCTTAACAAAAGACCAAGACGCTTCCATATATGTATAATAAATTTAATTGAACCAGATTAGTTTTAAAATTTTACTTTGTTTAGGTTGTATCTAATCAGTAAAGTTGGTCGAAGTATTTTGTTTGTGATTGAAAATTAATTCTCTTTTCTTGTATTTTTATTGACTGCTTCTCAGGTATTTGACTGGGTTATTCAAGGATCATTTTTCCTGTGAAATTTAGGGGCATTGTGTTTTATATCCTGTTTTATGTTTATGTTCTATGTTATTTTCTTGTGTTTTGTGTTTTCTATAATGTATTTTTAACTGTTTTTAGTATGCTGTGTTATTCTGTTACATTTTCTCGTAACGGTTACCATATATGGAACTGGATGTTACACAGGCACAAGGATTGAATGCGAATTAAAGGTTGGAATTATTTTTCGGAAACAGATTCCAATGCCTGGAAATGGTTAATTCTAAATTGGAGTATAAAAGTCAGTTTACAATTTGGAAACATGACTAATTCTTGGTACTCGAGGGACTCCCTTTAGAGAGTCTACGCCTGTTTGCTAGTCGAATGGTAAGTGGACTTTATTTTCTACCTTGGCCCCTATACATATCTTATTATTATTTATAAAATATATACTTTTTCTTGCTCTACAAGCATTATTTAGAAGGAAGAACCATGTATATATATAAATGGCGGATTGATAAAAGAATGCAACTGATATTAAAGAAATGCCCAACTCCATTTAATCCATAATGTTAATTAAAACCATGTTTTTAAAAGTGCGAATTTTACGGATATACAAAAAATGCTATCAAAAATTTTAAAAAAGTAATTTTATTAAAATTTTTTCGAAAGATATTATACTAAATTTTTACGTCTCCATTCTTGCTCAATGTAAAATTAAAAAAGGTAGTCGCAGGAACAAATATGTTATAAATAGTAAAGCAATTTAATAATTATTAAATATAACCGAGAGGTAATGAAAAGTATTTGATTGATATAAATCTTACTAGCTCGTCATAAACTAATTGTACAAAAAAATGGTTAAGCTAACAGTATTAATCGAGGTGTATGGTCATAGCAGCTACAAGTTGCTCTGGAATTAGTACTCCAGGATATAAAAGGATATTGGTGCATAAAGATGGTTAAATTATTTCCGTTACAAAAAACGTTTCTTCTTTGCGTTTCAGTCGATACTTAACTCATAACTATAGTAAACCAAATTTTAAGGAAAGAAGGCAGGAGCTAACTTTATTAAAGCATAATTTTTATTTCAAGTTGCATCAAATATTAAACATTCGAACAAGCGTATCCATGTGTAATCATTTAAATTTTGGTACTTACAGTATTGGTATATTAAATTATGGTTGTTATATGATAGTAGCGACTGTTTTCGTAATTCACAAGGTAAGCGAGTGATCCGCTATCCCATCTTTAATGAAGATTTCGTTTATCTTGTTTTGATCGCTAAGGTTTGGTTTATACCAAGAATGAGAGCGAAAACTACTTTAGACTGGCAAAGGATAAAGATATATTTAATCTGAGGCAGTAATTAAAATTTCTGGCTAATCTGTTGCAAAAAATGCAAGTAACATGCGGCAGAAGTTAATAATGTTTTATGACAAGATTTATTATGTTTAAAATTGTTAAACCAGTCTTTCAGAAAAGAAAGATGTGTAATGGGGATTCATTATAATTTCCGGTAAATATAATGCATAACGGTCTTTCTTTCTATAAGAAGAGTACAAAAAAAAGAGAAAATGAATATCTGAACCAAAGGGTGGTACAAACTCTTGAACTTTGGAGGATGCGAACAATTATCTGAAAGTTTTACCCACAATTTATTAAAAGTTTTACTAAATACAAAGTATATAGAAGTAATGTGTTAAATTGAGCTCCTGTCATAACGGAATTGATAGCACCAACTAGGGGCGTCCTCTTTTAGACTTGCGATTAACCTTGACTGAAAATGACGGGAGGTTGATTATATGGTTAATGAGTATAAGCACAATAATAAATTTTTTACATCCCCTTTTTTGTCGTAATTTTTTCATATTTACATTATATACGTAGCAACTAGGTCAAACTTGCAAAATCTGGTCGGACTCTGGCTCTAAAATTAACTTTCTAGGGTAGAATATTGCAATGTCATTAGTGACAGAAATTAAAGAAAAACATTACATAATAATAAAATACTTGTATCGACTACTAAAGAAGTAGAGATAAAGGATGTAATATAAGCTTTAGATGTTATGACGTGAAACGCTATCTACCAAAGATGGTTGACTTAGTTATGGGAGTGGAAAGCTTGAGAAACTTCGGTATTAAATTGGTAAATATCTCTAATTAGGGACTACTTTAAGGGTTAAAGGTAAAAGAGATCCCAAGAAGCCAAATTCTTTATAAACAAATGGTACTTTTTTACAAGATTTAATGAAGTCAGGAGAAGTAATAGCGTTGTGACAGTTGAAAAAAATATAGAAGTTTTAATAAAACTGAAAAAAGAGGGGATGAATATGGTGTGATTCCAAAATTAAATATGAATGTAAAAAAAGAGTGATTTTAAGAGAAGGCGCACAGTGGTTGAGGATAGGTATGCTGGAACTAACTAACGTTTTAGGATGAATCACATGCAACTAGTAGTAGAGAAACCTGTAATGAGAAAGGCTACTCAGCAGATTTTTGGCCACTATACTAAAATATGAAATTTTGCGATGGACTCATGAATTAAATGCACAGTGCGTTATAGAAAGGTATAAAGTTTTTCAAAAAAGTATATAAATCTAAATATTTTAAAGGAAAATTTTATATTACTTTAGATAATTTAAGGGTTTTATCAAAGAAAACACTTAAAGATTGCAGTAAATATTTTACTTTCATACTTGTCGATGTAAGAAGAATTTAGTGGACTGTACCCCTTCCTGGTTATGTTAACCTTTTGCTGGTTATAGAAAGAAATGGACATAATAACTGCAAAATTCAAGAATACACGTGTGTGTTGATAACTGCATTGTTAGTATTAACACGGATCAGAGAACTTTAAAAATGCAATGAATTAGTATAATATAGATAATTTAGTGTTAAAATTCGAGTTTAAAGATGAACACTAGTTGAAAACTCCCTCAAGTAGTTGGATCGGGAATTTTTAGTAACTTTGTAATGGATTTGGCAGGATTGTAGGATTTTCAAATTATGGAGACCCGAATATTAAGATTATCGAGCTTTTTACAAGTACTATATTATAAAGATATGTATATACACAAAAATGTAATATTTGGAAAGCATTTAAACCAATGCAGTCATACTATAAACAATTTGGTTCATTATAAAAACATTTAAATTTTGTTGATAGCTTTATACATTATTAAATTTTGGTTGGTTCTTAAATATTGAAAAATTGTTTAGATTATATTTCTAATATAGGTTGTGTTAATGGTACTGTTAATAGATTTTAACTCGAATGTCCTTTTTTATGGGGGTTGCTACGTGTGAGTAAATTTTTGTATATGGTTGGGTTTTATTCATGTATTATTATAATTACTACATGCAAAATTACTTTAAATTTTAGTGTTGACAGTTTAGTTAACCAAGATACAGCCAAATTTTATTTTTAACTGCGTTTCATTGAGCTATCTATATAAATACACCATTTCAGTTCAAATATAATCCTAACCTGAGTTTTGATTCCTATCTCAGTAGTTTCAAGTTTCCAGCTAAGATACTTTTCATTTTTGATTAATTTTGTTTCAATTTTTTTATTTTATGTTTAGCGTCAATAACTTAAGTTTAAATTAAGTATGATTACACAGGTTATAATTACAGTAATAAAAGTTGTTAAATCAATAAAGTACTATAGATACTTTATAGTTGTACGTATGATAATATTTAATAATTTAAAAAAAAAAAAGACTACAAGAATTCAAAGTCACCTCAACACTAAGCTAAATTTTGCAGTCTACATGAATTGTTTACCTTGACCTTGATATTCAAGGGTAGTCATAAACTCCTTTGAAAAATAAGAGCTGGTGGGCCTTTATGCTCTTCCAAACCCCTAGTATGCCTTGGAAATAAAAAAGTATGCAATTACTTAACCCTTTCAGGTTTCTAAAGCGATAATACAAGGATAAGTGACTTTTACTGGGCGTCTACCATTTAAAAAAATAATAATACTGTGTGTATTAAACTTTTTTATTTATTAAGAGTTTTGTTATTTTATAAATTTTTATATATCTAGTAAAATATTACCATCAATTTCAGTTACAATGTACTTAAAACTCAATAACTATTATATTGTAAACATTAATTTAGCATCCGGTTCCATTGCTTCGGAGATTTCGTTGCCAACTTTGGTAATACTCCATTTTTTGTATTCTCGTGTTACCACCTGCTGTGCGCATTACCACTGCCAGTATGACAGCTCTCTGTTAGACTCTAAAAGTAACGAAAATATAAAAATCCCTATTTGATTCTTTTTAGTAATGCTGAGGCTGCCAAAGTTCGCGATGCTCACCTACAACATCAATACAGTTTAGAAAATTACATTTCGTAATGAGAGTATATGAATATCAACCTCAAGATATAAAAAGCAAAATGTAGAGAACGGCAAAGTCTATTTGCAAGACATTAATTTATCCAGAAAGTTCACACCAAATAAATATCACTGAGACTTCTCAAAAGAAATCGAAGAAAATATGAAAACAACCCCTCTAAATTTAGTTTAGGCTGCCATAATTCGTATTTTAAGTTTAATGAAAGGAGGTTTTTCACAAGTTTTTCTAGGAATATATAAGAACTTGTAAAAAAACAGAAGAAGTCGTGTACTTAATAAATATTCGGTTGATACAGTGGGCATCACATTTTATGAGAAGTTATTTGACAATAAACCGAAAGTAAACCTTATGTTTTTAGGAAATCAATTTTGCTCCTAGTCGTAAAATGCTTTGTAGTGGTAGTTAGCAAATGTGTTTCTTCTTTGGATAATTTGAAACAACTAATACTTGAGAATGATGAATTCGCCCTTAAGCATTGTAAATATGATGTTGTCAAGGAGTATATAAAATTCGCGGACGAAGGCTCTAACTAAAACCTTAAAAGATTTGACGAATTAAGGGACAAAGAGGTAGATGAGGTTTGGTATATTGCCTTCTTTCTTATTGCCGCATTAATGAAGGGTCGGCTTCCTGATTCCGACATGAACCTTAAAAAAGTACTGTAGTTTAAAATGATTATCTTATTACGAACATCTATTATTTGCATTGATTTCCTGAAATATTATAATAATATATAGCTTTAAATAATTACAATCCCTTTACTCAGCCATAACCTATGTAATGGGACTAATGTTTAGCTATATATAAACGTTCACAAATTCGATATTTAAAATAAAGTTCTTAGTTTATTCTAATTTCTTCTAATATCTTGACAATAAGCATTAATTGTGTTTAATGATTTTTTAAGTTCTCTTAACCCTAACCTAACCCTTAGTAAAAAATATGTATAGTACTTTAAGTAATATAAATTTCATATTACCAGTTATTATAAAAAACGTAGCAAACTCTAGAATTAAGGTCTGTATTATAACAAACGTTACAGCCTAAAGCAGTTTTGTAATTAAACTTGTTACTTATACAGCGAGCAAAAGCATAAGCTAAAATTAATGTTAACTAGTTTGAAAAAATTGAGAAACAAAACTTATTAGCCCGGAAGTCGTTAGCAAGCGAACAACTGGAGTAAGCAAGCAAAATTCGATAATAAAGAGTTATATTGTGCTCCACGAGTATAGCTAATGTTACACCCCGAGACTAGAGGGAGTAACCTTCACTAATCATTTTTGAAACCTAATATAGCACACAAGATGTAATAACTAAAATTATGTTCCATTATTTTCATTCTTACCTTTGCATTCTTAAGTAAAAGGTAAATCTTTTTTATATATGTTTCTTTCCTTCTATTATTCAGTACCAACTAAAACCAATCATTATAGAAGCGATAGATTTAAAGTTACCCAAAATTACACGTTTTATCCTGGTGTGAGTTAAGTAGATTTCTCGTTTATGTTAGCATATCCAAAGTTACGAGCGCTACAAAAATAAAAAAAATTAACAGGAGTTTTTTCAGGTCTCCCTAGGGTAAGGGTTGGCTATGATAGCAGTTTTGAGGGGTTGAATGTTTAACAAAAAATTACGAAGACGCCCCAATGGATTGTTAGTCAACCTCAGCATGTAAAATTATTGAGGCAGGCCTCATTATCAATAAAATATTTTTATAGTTAGCGAAACTCTAAAAATCTATTTATATAATTTAAGATTTCAACATATTTTTACAATGCTATTCTAAAAGTTATATAAAAATCATTACTACCCAATAAAGCTAATATTAAAATTAGCCAAAAAGCTGAACTTCTGTAATTTATCATTAATTATATACAATTATTAAAATTTTCCTATATTTATTTTTTTTATTTTTTTATAGTTTAAGTTAGAATTAGGTAAATTATTTAATCTTTGTTATAAGATTTTAAAAATCTGGTTACTGTAACCTAAGTGAACTTTTCTTTTTTAGGTTTAAAAGGAACTTTAGTTTCTTAGTGCTTTGGTTGTTTTACACTTTACGAAACATTTGTATATTGTAAGCTACAATAACGCCTATAGTTTTACTTGAATCCTCGAAGGTTCAGCTTCAGCCTTTATTTATTTAACATAATATTTCGTTTAAATAAGTAATTTGAAATTGTAAATTAGTTGTTATAAAAGGCCTTATTTTTTTTTGTTATAAATATGTCAATAATACAAAATTTTGCCAATTATTAAAAATTAAAAAGGTAAAGTCAGTTTTTTTTGCTTTTAGTGCACCTGCAAAATATAGATTTTGTACGACAAACTAGATAGATATAAAAGATCTAGTAAAACAGAAAAGTTAAAGAGTAAAGAGTACTAAATAGCAAGGACACGAAGTGCAAAAAAAAAAGTAATTTAAAGGAATGTAATGTAGCCAATTAGTAAATAATTTATACTACTAATAATAGAAATAAGGAAAGGTATGTTAAACGGTTCGCTTGGTCAAAATCTACCTTGCATTTATAATTTGAAGTCTATATAAAATATATATCTGAAATCTTAGATTTGAAGTAGAGATAACATTTATTTTAATTAAAAAAGATACACTAATGAACCCTAAAACAAAAATATTCAAAATTCCAATTCACTAACACAGTTCAACTTAAACCCAGACCAAAAATAAACACAGCCCTCAACCATTAGGAAAAATAAGAAGTAAAAAAAATAATAGAGCTCCTACAAAAAAATACTTTTTATTTTTATCAACAACCTTTTTTAAAAAGTCAAAATCAACTAAAAAATCTAAAAAAATAATTTCTGGTAAGAACCTACGGATGGCCTTTGACGGCCATCCAACAATAAATTTAAAGATTTCCCCAAAGCAAAAGATTTAAAACTTTTTAGTTTCAACTCTCTTCTTTTATGTAGTCTGACTAGTTTTCCAATAGGACCTACTTCAGGAGCCATCCCTAAAAACTTACAATACTAACTTCATTAATTCTGTCCCCTGAACCTTCTGTGCCATTTTTTAACGTTTCATCTTGTCTATCCACGGTCAAGTTATCAACCCTTTCTATTGAGAGAACAAAATCTAAAGAGGTTGTCTGCTTCCTGCAAAAGGCTCCAGTACATTCGGTATTTCTAAAGCGGTGGATATCGGACTTTCAACGTTAGTAGGTTTATCAACATACTGATAACCCTAGAAATATATCTAAAGGTTCCTCATTTGATGCAACCTTGCAGGCCTTTGCTCTTCAATTAGTCGCGTTACAAAGAGCATATGGTTGCCTCACCTCAGTGCACGATTCCAAAAGGATTATCGGGTGAATTTATCCTACGCATATATGTTTCAAAAAAAGAAATGTGTTTTGGCAAACTCTTGTTTATCACCCCTGCTTAAGAAAGGCTGCCTTACAATTCTATTGAGCTGTAAATCGATCTTAACAAGCTCAAAAAAAATATGCGTGAGTGGCAATACCATCAAATTCCAAACCAAATTTATCCATATACGTTTTTCTGACTTCAATAAAAAAATTCTTGGGGTGAAAAACGTTTATGCCATCCAATAATTTAATTTTAAACATTTATTAGCTCCAAACCTCCTGCTAGCGTCTTTAATTTGATAATGAACCGGCAAAGAAAAAAGTTGTTGCTAAAATCATTGGCACTAGCTTAAAATATATTAAAATTTCCTTTATGCTTAAGGAGGCCATGCATTAACGCATTATTTCCTTAAACTACCTTTTATAACAATCCTTTTAGGCCTCCCCTCAAGCACCTTGTCTACTTAATACAGTTTTTCTCTTTTTTATATAGAGTCGCCCTTTTGAATATACAACTGAATTAAACTTATTACCTTTAAAATTTTTATTTCCTGGAACAGTTTTAAAAAGGGTGATTTATGTTCTCCAAGCCTTCTAAAAAAATTCTTCATTGGTAAGTTTAAATCGTCTATTGACGATTTCAGTCATATACCTAAAAGGAAGCTTTAAATATGATTTTTCCATAAAAAAGAAAGTTAAATGCATATAACTCTTAGAAGAAATAATATTATTGCACTTTATCTCTTGAAAACGTGTTAACTTTAAGTAGAAACATTAACTCGGTAGATTTTTGAGTATGTTTGAATGTACCCATCTACAACATTGTCCAAAGTCCCCCTTTTTCACGCAAATTCTATGGAAAAAACCCTTTTCAAACTTATCTTTAAAGAAGGACTGATTCTTTTATTAGAATACACCAAATTAATTTAAGGTTGCTATATGTCAACCTTCTTCTTTGGAAGATCTTTAATTTCATTCAGAGGAAGAATCGGAACTTCAAGGTCTCTTCAAAATGAACACGGCACATTTCGAAACTGACTGTGAAGGAGGAGGACATTACTACCCCCTTTCAAAGGAAATTCTTTTAATACTATTTCAAAAACAACCGTGTAAAATAAATAATTACCAGCATTCATTACAATCTTTTTGCGAAGAACTGACGTTTTAAAAACAGTAATAGCTAGTCTTCTCAACACTCATCTCGGAATGCTCCATACGATTAATGACTTGCCAAAAGGGTAAGTTAAACTCTACACGGTGCCCGTTTGAGGAATACATATATTCCAACGCTTAAGAACACTTTGAATTTTTGTTTTTTATTTCATTTTTTTTGATATTTCCTTTATTAATAAGAAATTATTATATTTTTACTATAAAGGGCGTAAAAATGTAATAGTAATAAAAGTAATTTTTTCAATGTATTAGTCTATTTATATATATATTTTTTTACTGTTTTATTATAGTTTTTTTATCAAAAAAGTAGTTGCTTTTGTAGGTGAAAAATAATATTTATATAAAATGCATTGAATAATAATTTTTGTAAATAGATTTTTAATCTAAATTGTGACTTATGTAGGTTTTAAAAACTTCTGTCAAGTTTATTAATATTCAGATGTTTTAAACAAACTTTTACAAGTTAAATTTTTTGAAAAGAAAAAACTTTAATATTAATAAATATAAAGATGAAAACTTTCAACTATAAATATCTCCAAGTAAATTTCATAGAACTTTAATAACAACCATAACACATGACAATCCAACAGTTACAATTAAATTTTTTTCTTCTTTGCTTTCATTTTGTATAATATCTGCAGGGTTGAAAGATTGGCGTTAGTAACGGCGGTGAGATTTTCTTAACTTTTTATCATCACTGAACGTTATTATTTAATGATAATAAAGATGATAATGATAATAATAATTACTATTTATGTAGCGGGCAAGCTGGGCACTTGCGTCTCATTGAAGAAATTATGATTGGCGAGGAATTTATTTTTTTTTCCACCATTCAGTTGGGAGTCGCCTGTACCAATGTCATTCGTGAGGCCACCAAACAAATTTTAGGTAGTCTGAACTTTCCCTTCATGATGACGCTCTTTGGTCTTTTCACAAACCTTTCTCATCACTATAATCATTATTTCTTTTAAGCATACGCAAGTATACTTTTTGCTTTTTTTTTTTATATTACTATAATACTATTTTTTGTATTTCTAATAACTTGAACTTTGATATTTTGTTTGTTTAGTGACAAAAAGTACACATTAAATTAGTATTGCTTCTGATTAGCTATGTCACTGCGGATACGCTTGTTGTCCACGGGGGCGACTGTAGCGAGTGGGTTATGAGCACGGCAGCTTCCAGTGGAAAGGAGTCTTTTGGTAAGGGAGCTTTTGCTCGAGCACTGGAGCAGGTTTTCCCACTTTTTAAAATTTTTTTATGAATACTTTTGAAGTTTAATTTTTTTAGTGATATTGATTTTTTTGGCGGTTAAATATTACATATTTACATAAATTCCCCCCCCCCCCCCCACTCCCCTAACTAACTTCCTGCATTGCTAATACCCGGCGGCTACGATAGCAAGGAGTTAATCTCGCAGCTTCGCGCTTCTCATGTGCAGGAAACTAGACTTTCTGGCTCAGTAAACTTTAATAAAAAAATTTTGGTTATATTATAATTAAATTTTTTATTTGTTTTTGCGTGAAGATGTTATGAGCGGCTCAGTGTGCGACATACAAAAGCTCGGAGTTTTAGAATCATATAAATTCAGGTCGCACGTGCTAATCTCTGCCTCTCTTTTGTCTTATTATGTTTCTCCTGTCTTTCGTTGATTAAATTTTAGCTTGTGGGCTGTGTTGCCTGTGCAGGGGTACTATAGAATGATGCTGTAGTCTCTCGTAGTGGTTCGAGGTTGTGAGCACGCCTGATGACCAAAGTTATAGTATTATCTGTTGGTTGTATGACGTCCGTTTATTCCGTTATATGACTTTTACCTTTTAACGGATATTTGTTCTCAAAGCAAACTATGTTTCTTGTTTTTGATAATACCACAAGTGCTACGGTTTACTATTATATATTCGTCTACTGCGCATTGAAAGCAATACTCCTTCTATGGTACGAGCACTAGTTTAGTTGGTGGCTGAGGATTGTGTATGAGACCTCACCTCCGAGGACTTTCTACTGCTTAACGTCTCTCTCTGTTTTATCGAAGATTTTACATGGAGATAGGCGATCATTACTGTGAGGGAACCTATTCGTAAGAAAAACTGCGCTAGCCATCGCTTCACCCTCTTATTCGAAGCTAATTTTTGAATGCTTGAGTAGTGTTCTTGCCATGTTGCTCAAGGATAATTCTCTCACTCATCCTGAATTGATGACAGTCCTTCCATCCCAATGTAATCTGTCGGTTTTTCTCAGTTTGTGGATTTCGTGTGTGTTCATTGACTTCTTCCTTTTTTATTTCTATGAATGCACACATTTCACAGTCTTGTTTTTAAAGGGCTGAATGCTGGCATTTTGTGCTTTATCTGTCTGTAATTAAAATGTCCGTATTTACGATGTTTAAGAAGAATGAATTTGGTGCTTTTTAAGCCTACCAATGATCTTTTGGTCAATAGTTAGCGGTTGATTACATACGCTGACGGTATGACCGTATAGACGCCGATTTTAATCGTCCTTCTCGCTATGGTGTCTCCATTTCTAGGCTTGATTGTCACTTTTTGGTCCAGAAGGTAATTGTGAAGCCGCCTTCGTCTAACTTTGCCACTGACAAGAGATTTTGCTTGAAGTTTATATCATATATAGCTTTACGTTGGTCCAATGCTTATAAATTCCCGTCCTTTTCGTGTAAGTCTATCCCTGTACTAGTATTAATTGTACTGTTTTCGTTGGCTATCCCATGTATTAGCGCTTAATGTACGAGTAAGCGGGTTTATCTACAATCATAGTGAGAAGAGACGGCGAGCCTTTCCTCAGCGTGAAAAAGTGCTTTGGTTTCTACGGGCTCTAGCTTGAATTTTGCGAGCCGCTTCTATGTGCTAACTTTCATGACAATAGGTGCATTGGAATTCTTATGTTTGCAATATTGCTAATTTCGTTATTTGTTCATCTGTAACATCTGCATGCCTTTTCTATGGGACCTATTTTTGACAGATGGCGCACTATATTATTTTATAACCGCAACTGCTGTGAATCGTGGTAACCACTGCATTTATAGCATGAAGCGTGTGCTTTTGACTCTTTGTTTAATAGTATTGTTGTTAGTGCATCCCAGTTGCGTGTGTGTCATCCTGTTCTGAGCGTAGTGCGCTCATTTGTCTAAGCTGTGGCTGTTTTCAGCGTGTAGCAAGGAGTTTAGTGCATAGTCGTAATCAATTATTTCCTGTTATTGCTGTAGTGTTCCTCTAAGGATACTATGTCATCTTTGTACATATTCCCGCTCCGATAGATTAGTGGTATCTTTAAAAGGTCCGTAAATTTTGGCAGGTGGGGGATGGGATAGGGGGGGCATTTCCTTTATGGTACATTGTTCGTATATCATTTGCGGTAAGGTGGTCTAGCCTTTTGCGTATTGTTGTTTATTTTCATTTTTTAATTTTTTTGCGTTGCACAGTTCTTTAAGCTTAGCCATGAGCGTTATAAAGGATCTTTTGCCAAATATCTCCTTTACTGTTTGAGCTGTTAGCTCAGGTTTTGGAGTGTCTTTCTTTCATCCTTGTTATAAACTGAAATGTTTTTAAGAAAATCCTATCAACTTAGCTTCTTTGTGACAAAAAGGAAAAAAAATAGTATTTATTCTAATTAAAAAAAGATACAGGAACCGACACTAAAGCATAATGTCAGGCATACGGTAAAAAAGTTACTTTCATTTTCACGGTACAACTGAACACCAGGATAAAAATTAATAAAGCCTTTAACCTTCAAGAAAACTAAAAAGTAAAAATGATTTCTGAGTTTCCTACAAGAATGTACTTTTTTTATATTTATCAACAGCAACATTTTAAATTTCATATTCAGCCATAGAACAAATTTTTTCATAGGAATCTATAGGTGCACTACAGCGGGCATCTAATAAAGAGTTCAAAATTTTTTCTAATGTAAAAAGGTTATGGGTTCTATATTTTTTCTCTATCCTCTTGTGCAATTAGACTAGGCTAACAGTAGGGTCCATTTAGGGAACTTTCTCCAATAACTTGGAATAATTAACTTATAATTTAAGCATTATAACTCTGTATGCAGAGCCCTGAAATCACATCCTGTTTACCTAAGGTCATATTATTAATTTTTTCTTTTCCGGCATCGACAAAATATAAGGAGGGTGTCCATTTTCTATAAAAGGCTCAAACATTCTGGATATTCTGAGCTAGGCTTTCAACGCTAATGCTGTTATTAGTACACCAGTACCTTTTTAAAAAAATTTAAGGGCTTTTCATCTACACCGAAATTTTTACCTTTTTTCTTGGGCCCAGTGGTATTACAAAGGGCGAATGGCTGTTTCACCTTCTATGCAGCTTCTGAAAACCGCTGTACCACGCTTCCTCAAAACGGTAGTAGACTGGCTCCTCCCTACGGAACCGCACCTGGTTTGAGGTAGTTCACTGCGCAAATTTACTTCAGTATAATAGAATGTAACAAAATAACTCTAAAATGTGTCCAAAAAACAACTTGGAAAACTTAACATAAACAATAACACACTCTTCCTATTAGGAACCCAACACGAGAAAAAGGAACTGTTTAAACATAGAATTTAGTAAATGCGATAATTTCATGAAAGAATATCTAAGAATGCCTTTATCTAAATATATACATATTACGCAAAGTTTAGCTCTGTTTTATATGTCACACAAGTATCTATTAAACCATTGTTGTGATATAACAAATTACTCATATTTGTCATGGATTTATCCGGAATATCTTAAGCGAAACACAGCCCGTCTGCATATACCAGGAATGGAGTCAGAAGAGATGCTGCACTATTGGCGCAACTTCGTAAAGGAAACATTTGAAATAGATATATATAAACCGCATAACAAAGATTCAGAAATGCTAGAGGCTTTGGCCCTACTAGTCCCCTTTATAAAAATTGACACTACTAGTATTATTGGAATGGTTAATAATGGCATTCAATAATAAACCTATTGTTTCCTAATAAATAGGCATTTCCCTAGAAATATGAAGGGAATTGATTTTACAAGTTAGAAGTTAATACTGCGCTAAGAATTGCGATATTTACCGCTTATTATTTGGATCTCAAACAAGAATTAGTAACAGAGTATCAATACTACAGTATGGATGACTCATTTT
This sequence comes from Zophobas morio, assembly GCF_036711695.1. Taxonomy (NCBI): domain Eukaryota; kingdom Metazoa; phylum Arthropoda; class Insecta; order Coleoptera; family Tenebrionidae; genus Zophobas; species Zophobas morio. The sequence continues at coordinate 96,764 of NW_026972449.1, read as the reverse complement.
AAAGAGAATACTTAACCAGGAGCCCTTCTAGGAGTATATATAAGTAGGCAATACAATGTTGGATAGCTGAACGAAGGAATAACGATGGCAAACAGCGTTACTACTTTTTAAATAGTGCATATAAATGATGATGATTACATACAAGGTTAAAAAAGAGAACTTTTTGACATTATAACGGGATATTTTTCCATACGCATGTATAATTACAATCCCTATGATATATACGATATGTATATTGAATATTTTACGGACAGTGAGCACGGTCAGTGGATCTACAACTGAAATATTTGGATCTAATACGGATGAGTGAATCTATAAAAAAATATAGGGTATACTAACTCCATTGAAATGTGTGATACTGTATTGACTGAACCGATTTCTGTACCGTTAGAAATCTTAATATAGATTTAGTAAAAAGAGATAAGAACAAGGTGAATGGTGATGCTATAAGTTATAAAAAATTATACACTGAGTTTACGCTAGGATTTAAAGGTAACACAGATTGCACCCTGGTTAGATATAAGTAAGGATGCACCTCATTTCATAAAAAGTACAAAGACAGTAGCGATAGTTCTAGCGATTGTGGAAACATTAATATACCGGGCGCTTATGGTTCAGATGGTGTGGAGTTTTATTAGATGTTAGAATTTATGAAACATAATATATAACACTCGCATCATGACTGGTTTGTGGTGAATGAATCTATAATGATGCCTGCAAACGAACTTAAAATTCTTATAACACCAGAAAATTTTTTTGGCCATGCAATGTGGTAAGTGACTAACCACATATCTTTGCTTTTCTCCCTGGGTGATTTAAAAACTCTGGCTTTAAGAAAAGTTACAAAATATTTTTTAAATTTTTGCTGAGGGACCGGTTTACAATTTTTGTTATAAATATACTATTTTAGACACTTATAAGTATTTAAAACAGCAATTATGTCATGTTATGACTATGTAACCAAATTACTTGATAAGCGCCCATTGCAGGTAGATGCCATTAATACTTGTACTGATTGCGATAATAAAGATGATATAAAGTTACCATATCTTCGCCCAACTTGTCATAGCTATACAGTTGCAGATAATATTTTGCCGTTTTATGGTTCAGATGAAAAATTTACTGATGTAGTAATTGAGAAGAAAACCCCAACTGCAGGAAAAGAAAAATTTGTACAAGAAATTAAAATTATTGCACTTACAAAAAATGGCGCAAAAAAACCTATTCGACCTCAACAAACCCATGCTTGGATTTTCTATTTCAAATTGTTGAAAATACTCATCGTAAACAAGTAGAAATCCTGCTAAAACGATCAAGGGAGTATGACGCTTTAACAAAACTAAAACTTATCGCACATTTAGGAGATATACGACATGGGAAACCTATAAAGACCGCATATCTATACTCTCTATATTGGTTGTACAATAATATGTTTAGTACACTGCGTGCTAATTTGAAACAGTTTGTTTACACTGGCTACTGGAAAGATTTACTGCAGTTGCTGATGATGGCCGCATTCAATGTCACTTACCGAATCATTTGGTATATAAAGAGAATTCTGAGTTGTGTAAAAAACGAATTAGAGGATATAAACCTAAAAATAATTATAGCGATAAGTGTTATTATCCGCTTAACCGGTACTATAAGGAGAAACGAGAGTATACTACCTTCTGAAACAGTATTATGACTTAAAGGATAAGGATATAGTAAGTAAGTATGTTATGCGCGAACATCGGATAGCGAACGCCAAGTTTGTATATCTAATTAATACCAATTACCGTATGCTTCATAATGCAATAGCAAACTTATTTGCTGATCAAGTATATGAAGATTCCATAAGTATGGAAAGAGATTTCCCTATCGGACTTGCTTGCAAGTGGGGTCCATCTCTCCAAATACAACATGATAAGTAAACACTAATATGTACATCCACTGCAAACAATTTAGTAGACCTTAATAACATTGGGTATCCTTACGGAAAATGCCTGTTAACGCAGACGCATCTAAATAGGGCGCAAACAAGCAAATGCGTAAGTACAAGAATGTAGTAGAACGTGTGATCCCATTCTGTTCAGAAGTACTATATGAACATGTATCATCTAAGAGTGTATTGCTGCATAAATATAATCATTTTTAAAACACGAGAAAGAACGATTCACAGATTTTGTGAATCACAAGAACACCAAAGCCCGTGGGTCAGTGTTTAAGCCATATGAAATCGTATTAAGCTTGCAATCATCTATGGCTAATACGCTTTTGAAGATAATAGAAAAGCAGTAGGAAGATCTAGTCTCCGATTTTAAAAAAATGCAAATTTTAACCAGGTTATAGCAGTTTGTGATGTCTCGTGGTAGGAACCCCTATAAAAGCCGCAGTTGGACTTACTCCTCTAACAATGGAGCTTATCAATCCTCCAAGGTTTGAATGCTTTATAAAATTGTTACAGAACCACAAATTTTCAAGGTGAGTTCCGAGTGGCCATTATCTCAACGAATTCATGAGATATATAATATGCCTTGGGGCGGTAACGCAAATATTGATGCCGTCTTTACTTTGAAACTTAATATTTGTGTTGCTCAAAACCTAAATCAAGAACATATCCCAAAGAAACTCTTCATTTTCATAGACATGGAATTTAATAAAGCGTCAGCACCATATACCAACATTCAATGGGCAAAATTGAAGTTTGCAGAATATGGGTACGCCTTACCTCAGGTTGCATTTTGGCAATTGTGTGATTGCGTCAATTCCAATAACTGCTACAGAGAAAGGAGTTATGGTATTTGGCTTCCGGAAATCTCCTAAAGGTAATAAGTGGATGCTATTTAAATAATATGAGTCCCGGATTGTTTTTGAATAAGGTTATAGAGGCCTATAGCCAATTTACCCTATGACGTATGTGAAATTCCATTAATATATACGTAAAAATAGTTTAGTATTATATATTTTTACTAATTGGAAAAAAGTATGGGAATTTAGTAAATCATATGAATAATTTCGTTTAGGTTGCTTCGTTGCAGCAGTAATGGGACACGGGTATACTCTGTACCCACCACCACGACTGTTTTGTCATACTGAAAAATAATTTTTACTACCCTAGTGAGGGTTCGAATGTACCATCGCGGCATGCAAGCTAGCTTATCAAGCAGCAGGGTAAGCTATTGGATCTAGCGTAGCGGCTGACATGTTTCTAAATAATAATTACTCAAAATATTGGGTATTGGTTACGACGATTTTTAGAAAGCGAAAAAAAAAACTGCAATTCCAAATAATTTATGTTCATCCGGTATAGACGAGAGAGATAAAAATTACACAAGTGTTAGTTTGCCCGCAAATTGGGCCTCATATATCATACCGACTACTAAAACAGAAGACTTCCCTAACATTGCCGATAGACTACGCATGTTCCTGGCCTTTTTAGAGTAAACCTTTTAATATAAGATTATGATGCATTCTTCAAAAATAGTGGATGGGAGTAAATTGGTGCTTATAAAGATCACTATCCAGCTGACTTACACGATAAATCAACTGTTCAAAATGAACTATGCGTATCATACCAATGTTCATCCTCAAAGGTCTATCAGATAAAGGATTCGATACCTTATATGTCACAGGGCTGTTTTTTACGACGTATAGCAAGGTGTGGGTTCCGCTGGTGATGGTTTTCATGCTTACTCAGATTTTATTCAAAGTACAGCAGTCGAGCCTAGAAATTAATAAGTGTACACCTATCTATCTTGAATATTATTTTTCTACAATATTAAGAAAATAGAGAACAGAAAAAAATAACCACTCCTGCTGACAGTCTTAGCTGTAATCGCTCTCTAATGAAACTGTATAACACTACTACAGATGCCGACTTGTGATCTGTACAGGTTATAGCAAATGATAGACCCAACAAAAATGATAACTGAAAACCACAACCGTACTTATAAAAATACTGCAATGATTCTAATTAGCCCTGGTTCTACTTCAAGATGTGTATTACAGAAAATAAATTCAGAGTTCGCTATATGTGAGGGCAAGATGAACGCTAATCTATTTACAATCAAATAATGACAAGGATAGTGATATTAGTGATATTCAGCACGAATATGGTTGAACATGGGGGCTCACTAGCTATAGTTGGGAGGATCCTACACGAGACATGAATGCTTTAGATAAAAATTAAGACCGGTTGTACGCATTGCCCTCACGTATATAAGACGTACTGGGGTTGATGACATGGAAATTTCTTTGGATGGTTCTGCCCGTAGACTAACTGTAGAACACAGAGAACCGAATATGAATGTTTTAAAAATGCGCAGATTACTATAAAACTACGTTTTACATGTGAAGATACAAATAATAAAATAGTTCAAACATAAGCAATATGTAATAATATGACACTATTCAGTAGTCACATGTAAACAATATTTAAGTTTGCATTAACTGTTTACGCGTATGCAAATGCGTTGCGTACTACCTTCTAATTTGCATCTAACAGATGTGCAGTTTTCAAGTCATACCATATATATGATATTGTGTCTTAGTTCATACATATGAATAAGAATTATTCCTCTGGTAATACAGTATTCATCAGGCACACGAGAATAATGTGTTACTAACAATATATAAATAGATTATCACAAAACTTCTGAAGTCATGGATTAAAAATACCGAATTATCTTTCAAAAATTTTATTATTGTAAGGTAAGAAATTAAAAGATTTTTTATATAAATTTTTTAAAGCTGTCCTTTAATATTAAATAAAACTTAATATTATGAATTAAAATTAAAAAGAAAAATAAATTTGTTTAAAAAATATACACCTTATATATAAAGTAAAAAGTTTACTACTATTTATATATTTATTTAAAACGTAAAAGTTATGAGTATATTAAAAAAAATTTTTTATTTAAAGTTGTTTTAATAAATGTTAAAAATCTTTACTATAGTGAAGTAAATTGTTTTAATAAATTAATTAACTTTAAAAATTTGAAAACTAGCAATTTAAAAAAAAAAGAAAAGCCTTGCTTTTTTATACCGAATAAATATACATTTATCTCCTATTAAGTTAAAAAAAATTGCATCTCATTTAAGTCAAAGAGTCAACCTGGTAACTTATTAAAAGATATATATATATATATATTAACAATACACACAGCGTTTAAAGAGCTTAAAAGTTTTATACATAATTGACGAACACTAAAGAAAAATTAATCAGTCATAATTTTTTAAGAAGTCAAGGACACTCCACATATATATGAAAAACTTTTCGAATTTCTTCTCTATTTTAATATAGAATAAAGTGAACCACAACATTTAGTTAAGAATGTATAAAAAATAATCTCTTTTAAAATAGGAGTCTAAAAAGGAATAGCATAAATCATAAAGGTGAAAGTGTAAACATTATTTTCCGTTCATAATAATTTTACAAATTTTTTTTTTACTAAAATTGTTCTAATTCTCAAGTAAATAGCATAATAAGCATAACATTAAACTTTTTTTGTAAATTAAATGCAATAGTAAGATCTTATTATATAACTAACTTTTGACCTGGTGCTCTATAGAATAATTCCGTTAAATTATTTCTTTTTAGATAAAATATAAAATATTGTTTTATTAAGTTTTATTCAAAAATTCTTCTTTTGCTGCTTCTTGAAGTATATAAACCTTTTTTGTTTAACAGGGCTTTTAGTATTTTAAAGCTTTTGCTATCTTCAGCTGATCCCGAAAAGCATGCTAGTTTAATTTAATGAAGTTATAGTTTTAGTCAATTAATATTTTAATAAATAATTCTTCGAGTTACGAGTAACCCTTTAGATGACTAATTAAGTTAGTTTAGTTTATTTGTCTGGTTTTAGTTTGAGTTCTAATCATTTACTAGGCCCTGCCCACAGAACGAATAACAACAAAGCAAAGAAGCGCGCAATACGAAAGAAAGGATTCGATTTTCTATTAAGTGTATATGTTTATATATGTGAACAGCTAGTGCAGTAATCATACTCATTTTATAGATTAAATAATCTATAAAATGTATCATAGCATTCTAGCAGCGTTTCAAGGTCTCCAAGCTTTGCTACCGAGAAATCTTTGACAAAAGTAATATGAACTCATTACAAAATTGTTTCAGGCCTTGTGTGCTAGCCTGCATTAGATTTGCTCCCAAAGCATAAAGTGGGTGTATACCTAATTAAAAAGAATACAGCTTAAGTAGCGAGTTCTAATAATCTTTAGATTAGTTGCTTACTAGGCTTCTCTGTACACTTCATTTTAATAAATTTAAATTTGGGTTAATTCATAGAACAGTCTTGATTATCTAATAATCTACAACCATTAAGGGCGTTAGAATAAAAATACTTTGAAGAAAAACTTTACTTAAGGAAGGTTATCACTTTTTTTAAAACTAATAAAATGGTTTTCTTTACAAAAAGGTTGTGAGAGACGTAATTAAAAGAACAGATACAATCCTATAGTAAACGGTCTTAGTAAAATAAGATAAATCAGTAAAATATATTTTATCATTTAGTCTTACTTAATTTTGTAAGTCTTTAGTATGTTAGTGTACAGTTGAATTTTTAAAGTACGACACATGTTTAATAAACAATCTCAGGGGTTGCTAATAAAAAATTATATTTGATGTCCTTTATATATATAAATTATTAATATATTATAAATAGCACTTTTAAATTTCAAGTTCATATAAATAATATGTTGTAACAAAAGTTCTGAATTATATATTAATTATTAAGCGTTTTTTTTAGAATATATAGAAAAAAACAGCCGTGTATAAAGTTATTAAACTATGAGCGCTAAACTAAAAGAATTCTACCTGGAACTGCTGAGGGAAAGAGTTTAAAAGGGTGTGAATTATAGTAACTGACCCTGGGACTTTGGGGTTGCTTATTAAATATATAGCATTTAAGTAAAGTTGCGAACTGTATTAAAACAACTCGTTCTTTATTTTCTCTGCACATTACATACATGTAAATCCAGAAAAAAGGTTAAAGTAGCGAAAATCTTATAATAAAAACCCTTATAAATTTGTTTTAAGATCTAATGCTCTTTCTTTTTGAGTTTTTAATTTATATAAAGTTTATGCAAACGTTATTTAAACAAGTGAAAAGGGTGTATTGAAAATATCCATTTCCAATTTTTTAAGCTGGTAACCCCACAAAGGTGTTAAGACTAAAAAGGCAACTAAACTATTTTATTTTTAAAATTTTGAAAACTTTTGTTAATTAGAAAAAGGCTGGATGTCCAAAATCATTCTAATATTGTTCCTTCTTATTTATTAAAAAATGTTTTCCCTTGCAGAAAGTTCATTCATTGAGTTTTAGTAATAAGAATTTATCTAAGTTAATATATGAAGGGTAATTATATTCTAATAGTTGGTCAGTCTATGCTATTATTGTTTAAAATATATCACTGAAGATAAAGTAAACTACCTAATGGATATTACTCAAAAGGCAGCTGAGATATTGATACTTGAAAACCTTTTTAACAAATATGTTAGACTTTTAATAAATTATATAGAATCACTTTTAATTTCCCAGATTTGCTATGTGTGCATTCTAAACTAACAGAATATTTTAAAACTACTATAAAAGAGGAAGTATTTTATATACCTAAAAGTTATTATTATACTTCAACTTCTAATTTCATTTAAATTAAAAGTAACTTTGGTGTATTATTTATTTTTTTTAGAAAACAGAAGAATTTGAATATATTAGTATTACACATAGAAAATAATGTTAAGAAAGATTAAATAAAATAAAGTACATAAAAAAAAATAGACTTCTATAGTACTGATATTAAATTAATAACATTAATATTTCCATAGTATATATATAAATTAAACTAACTGAAAATTGACTTCTATTCTAGGAAAGATAAATAAAATGAAGTAAATGAAAATCGACTTCTACATTATTGTTATAAATTATTGGCATTAATATGTTAAGGGCTAGGTGCATGAAATGGGAAAATTATATACTAATTAAGTTACGTTTGCGTAATAAATTATTGTATTAAGATCTTAAGTTCATAAGTAAACCACTATAGGTAAGTCCCTTGTTCACAACCGTATTTTAAAAAAAAAGGAGTATAGGCTCCATAAAATGTTTTTAGCCATAAATAAGTAATGGAAGTGAAAATAACAATATTTTTAAATAGAAACTTAAAATTCGCTTGATCCCAAAAGTTATGAATAATAAGTTCGCATATCAAATTATGAATAAAATAAATGTTGAGTATAAGCACATTAAGGTTAATAAATATAAAATCTGTTAAAAAAACACACCTCATATAAATGATTATTATTTTTATCAGTTTTTACTTATAGGTCATAAGAAAAGAAATAAAAATATTTCAAATATAAAATAACAATATATAGAGGCCTAATGCTAAAAATATTATACGCGCTTCTACTTTTTTCAAATACAGTTGAAAGGACATTAAAGAGAAACTGATTTTTAATGCCTTAAAGACATACGGCATAAAATCTTCTAAATATGTAAGGTTGTTATATTCCGGAAATAACGCTCCTCACTTCCTCCTACTTAGTATGAACAAAATAAGTGCGTGTTTAATATAATGCTAACTGTGTATGATAATACGTATTTTTAAACCACATTTGTCCTAAAGCCTGCGTATTTATTTAAAAGGAGATATGTATCCGACCGTATTGAAATTTTTTTTTGAAAGAACTGATTATCTTGATGCTTAAAATGAAGTTTAAGTATTTAGAACAATAATAATAGAAGTGTAACGATTTTTTTTTATTAAAAAAAAGTTAGTAGCTGTCGGAATGGATTAAAAAAGGGAATAAGGCTAAGAATTGCTTGCATCGTAAGCGGAGATTTTCATGGCAGCTTAATTTTCTGTGCAGCTCAAAATGAGACTTCTTTATTAAAAAAAAAATTGGATATATACTAAAAAATGATAAGCCTACTTAAGATGTATTTTTAGCTTTATCATATGAAATCTTACAGTACTTCCGCATTGAGTACAATTTAAAATTTTTGTAGAAATTGCTACATTGTAAGCTTATACTTAAAATAGCAATGCGTCTATAATACGAAAACCCTCAAGATGATATATAAGCACTTCACGGTTATAACCATGGGGCTAAAGTTTGCCGTTATGCGCAACTTTCTGGCTCTGACAAAATATAATTGAAACTTGTTTATAGAGAAGTTTTACTCGTAACCATCCAACCAGAATAATGCGAGTTTGTTCCAAAGGTATTCGAACCCGCGGCCTTGAGATCGCAGGACAAATGCTCTGACAATTGAGCTACGGTGACAACTCATACTTTCGGAAGATAAATTACGAATTCAACTCTTGTGATAATATGGTATAGTTAGTCGACTATGCGTTGTTATTATCCTTTTAAGTCACTTGCAATCGAAGCTCGGCAAAAGGGCAACTGTATTTACAATTCTTAATAATGCGTGTAATTTAAAAACTCTTGCAAAAAGCTAAAGGTTGACAACGGGTAATTCTGTGCTCTTTTTGATGTTTACTCTCTATAAATGGTTGTAGCATTAACTATAGGGTTAAGGGGTTATAAGTGTAATCTTATCCTCAGGAAAGCGTAACAGAGAGTCAGAGTAACGATATGTTCTGGAGTAGGCATTAAATTTCGTGGTTGCGAAGACTGCTCGACTAACCAAGGCCTTTGCGGTAGAAGTTGAAACTCGTGGTATAGATGGGTATGAGTCTCAACACAACTTGCACACATGCATGTTTCTTTGTGGACGTGTTAATGTAATAATTATCTTTTTTTTTACTTTAGTACTAACCTTTTATATAATAAATCTTCGTTTTAACAATTAGTGTATATAAGGAATTAAAAAACCCTTCTTTATATTTTTACATTAACGCCATAATTTTCGGTCTTATCAATTTTTCTTTATATATACATCAAAACCAGCTACCTTCGGTAGGAATGGTAACTACGGATACAACTTAAAATAAATATTGGTTAGTTTATATTTCATTCAATTTCATCGCAGTGCATACGCAAAGGCATATCGTATCGAGTATAAATTATAACAGTTTTGATATAATACTTATTCTAAGATGCACCGCTTTATATTCCCATAATTATTAGTGACCGGATAATTCAAATATAAAACATTTTTCTAAATTTAATAAACTAAAACGATACTATTGGAATTCTTTTGGATAACTTTTATAATATTATTGGTGAGTCGCCCTCGCGTAGTTCATTCGATTAAACTGTAGCGTCCTTTTCAACAAGAAATATTAAGTAAGCATACAAACACTCTTCTCATTGAATTATTTAGAGTGAACCTTTGAGCAATTATTTTTGTATGCGCAGTTACTTGAGCAAATTCACCGAAAGGCCACCGCAACCTAGCAAACTGAACGGATAAGTGAGACGCAGCTAAGTAATACCACCTAATATCTAATTAGTTTAGTAATTATACACCTTTATAACAGTATCATAATTTTACAGCTGTTTGCAGAAATTTCACAAGTATCGATGAATTAAAAAGAAGCGACTTTCAAAAAGCATTGAATCTGAAATTAAATAAATATGCTCCGTTATGACTTGTTTGTCCACTAATATAACTCCAAAGCTATTAAGAGTAGGGTTACAAATATATTTATATACATAAAAAAGTTGTTTTTTATGATGCGTTGAGATTAAATAAAAAATTGTTTTTCCAGAAGATTTTGTTAAATACTAGTATTGAAAGATATTTAAATATAGACTTTAATTAGATATAATCTAGCTGTAATTATTGAAATCAAGTATAAGCAGTGAGAACATATAATATATATTCAAGAAACCCACAAAGTGTAGGTAGAAACGTAACTTTTTGCCTATAAAGTGTAAACTTCAACCTTGAATGACTGGTTATAATAAATTAAAAAAAACGCATATCCCTTCAATGGCTAAAATGTGGAATTTTAATGTAATTAATGCGACTAATCATAACTACTAAAAATCTTAATATACTACAAAAGTATAAATAATTTTTTTTTTAGATTATAATTGTTATACCTTATTAGATTGCTTCGCAACCATGTGACCTTGGATGATCTACAATTTTTCGCACTTTTTCTCCCATAGGTAGCCTTTCAAGGTGTCAAGAGTTTACTACTAACTTCGACATTTTGTACGTATTATTTAAATACTTTTCAAAGGGGCAGGCGCTTAAATTATTTTGAAATGAATGCTATTGGTTATGTGCCGTAATAATTTCTCGAACCTCAGTATAGTTAATAATTTTTCTATTCCATATTTTTATATTTTTAAAGCTTTTTCCAATAAAGCGCATGAGAAACACTAAGTTTTAGTCTTTATTGCCAGCTAAAAAATTGACCTATTTTTGCTTACACATGTCATATTTACAAAAATTAAAAATTTTAAACTATGACGGAAATTAAAAATGGGCCTACCATATTGCAATTTGGCAACGTTGTCAAGAGTAAATTTTTTCGCTGATGTGAAAGGAATGTAAGTTATTTTTTTTTTTTTTGATATAAACGGTAGTTTAATTTTGTCAAGGCTGCGGTAAGGCTTTTGATAACATTAGTATAGTTTTTTAACTGTAGCTAAAAATAAATCAGGATTTAGAGATGGATAATTTTAATTTTTGGCCTTTTATTTCTTTGGTTTTCCATGCTAGAGAGCTTAACATTAAGGCAAATTTGTGAATATATGCGTTTTAATAAAGTCGTACTGATGTAAACGTTATATAATTAATACTTATTCATTAAGAATTCTTTCTTATAACCAACTAATATCATCAAAAAAGTATTTTAAAGGACCCAAGGGTGTGACTTTTTTGTAAGTCTAGAACTGCAAAACATCACTGAAGCATTAACAATTAATGAAAGTATAGTTTTAGTAAAATTAAAATTTGTAATAGTATCTTACCTTATCCCTCGACGATATTTACATTGGCTTATTGCACTTTTAATTAGGAATCTTAGAAATAATGCATATCATCAATAGGGGATGGTTCCTTCCTCGAACTAAGTGCATTATTTTTGTAAATCATTATATAGAATTTATTTTCTAATTTTAAGGCTAATTGTCGTTTGTAAGTTTAAGTAAAATTTAAAGAATAAGTCTTATATGTATAATTTTAGGAATTTACCAAACTATCAAGTACCTAATAACTTGAGTTTTGTAAAATTTTAAAGTTAAAGGTAATAATCTTACTTAATATCGGTAGGTTTGTCTTCTGAGTTAATTTGTTTCCATAGTTTAAAAGTTTACTAAATTACAGTGTATTTATCGTATTATTAAGATTACCATAATATGCTTATTTATACTTGAAACTAAAAAGGCAACTTTTATATTTAAATGTTTGCTTAATATATAGTAAGAAAAGTTATTTACTTAAAAACCAATTAAACCTTGTTAAAATAAAGTGTTTACAAATCTGAGGTCTTCTTTATAGTTGTACGTTTGTTAATTTATTTGGATATAAAATTAAAGCTTTCTTATTGCTAATGAAAATAGTGTTTTCTATAAATGTATGGGTTTTTTTGATTTTAACTAATCATAGGGACCTTTTAGAAAACACATTAATGGTAATGAGCCTAAAGCCTTTAATGCTAAGGCTACTATGTAAGCAAAATTGTTGTTATTATTTTCTGTCTTCTCTTAAACATTTATTTTGGCACCTATAAAAAAAAGCTAACCTGAACGAACTTCGCCCACTGCAACTCATAAAACACGTATCTCCATTAACACCCCGACAATCCGGCCCTCCTCTCCATCAAGCACCGATACCTCTACTACGTTTGACCCACCTTCGCCCACTGCTACTCAAAAAACACGTAGCTCCATTAATACGCCGGCAGCCCGGTCCTCTACACGAAGAACTCCAGCCGCTACGCCAGTAGCTCCCCATCGCCCACTACTGGTCGTGAAAAGCGTGAGCTTAGTGCAGCCTCACCATTTAGAAGTTTTAATTTTTACGCGTTTCTAGCACTAAGCTTAATTCTTACCAGGTCTTATTAAACATACATAATAAAATGGGTGTTAGTGTTCCTTACTTAATGTCCCTGTTCCCTTTAGTCTTATAGAGCTAAATAGTTTTAAGATATATAAATTTGTAAAGAATGATTGCGAACTAAGGGGAGAGAGGTAAGGAAGAGTGGTCATTTATCGCCTCGCAGAAGAGGTAAAAACTTTTGCGAATGGCTGGTAAGTTAAGCGCAGACTAATAAAATAGGATAAAAGGAAGGACATGAAAGAAATGAGGGCTAATTAATATGAACTGATAATTTTTTAATTTATATTTTTCCTATTATTCCAGAACATTCCGGTGAAGGAGAGTTTAAAAATGTTTGGGACATTTTATAATTATTCAGGATGTTACAGACTTTTAAATTAAAGTGTAACTTAGCGCAAATATCTAACTGCACTTTGGAGACAAAAATTACCTCCAATAGATCCAAACAGTCCAAGTTTTTAAAGTAGCAACCTTTAAGGATTGCTTATTAGATATTGTTTAAATGAACTAATCATAATAATGGAGACTTAGAACTGCATCTTTTTACTTAGATTATAAAAGATACAAATATTAATGCATAATAAAAATAAACCCCCAAATCTGCGAAAAAAAAAAAAAATATAAAATAAAAGCGGATAAGTATAGAATGAATATATGATATATATAAGTAAAGAAAATGTAAAATAAATAGTTAAAAGCAAAGAACATAGAAAACGCAGTTATATTTCATATTCACCTTGAATTTCATTCTCATTTTCTTCTTCACTATTAACTGCTTCCGTTTTATTAAACTCTCCCTGTGTGAAACATCTAAAAAGCTTCACTTTGCAATAGAAGAACACAAGCTATACTGACTATGGTGATGTTGTATTTTAAGCTCAAAACGACCCGCAAAATTATCTTTACTTTGTATAGCAGCTGATCCTGTTATGGTAGCAGATGGGGCCAAAGATGGCAGGAGTTGTAAAAAAAATTAAGGCAACACCACTAAAAATTACCATATAACAGACAAAAATAATTAACTTTCTGAGAATTTTATTATAAAAGAAAAGCTAAAAAATTTTAGCATTTAGAGGTTGTGGTCAATTTTGTGGGCAACGCGGTGGTCTGTGAGGAAAACGGTATAAGTTTTGAAGTTAAATTAATGACTTTATACTTAATTTAAAATGGGCTTTAGAAAATCTTATGGTAAAAAAAAATGGTAACTTTAAAAATTATTAACTCTGTATTTTTTTTCTTATACCTTAAATATTCTATAAAGATTAATTTTAACTTCAAAAAAAGTTTCCTTAAACTTTAATAATCTTTCCTTACAATTTTAAATAAATGAATAATTTAAAAAATATGAATATTTTATCTATCACATTCAAAAAAAAAATTTGTTTCAACTAAAAATAAATAATTATTACACTGATTTCAAAACAATTTTCGATGAAAAAAAACTTATTCTGTGAAAAACACCAAGTAGAAGTTTGCTTGCCAACAAAATTATTTAGTTAACTTTATTTCATAATTTCATAAATTAAAATTTATAAAATTTAAATTTCTTCAAAAATAATGCCAAGGAATGTTTGAAGTCACGGTATTCAATTTCTATAAGAATATAATCACCTTAAAAATTTGCACCCAAAAAAAATTATACTAATAAAAATTTATTAATAGTTAATTTAAAATAAACCAACTTAAAATTAAAAGTTAAATAATATTAAAATATGTAAGAATTAAAATACTTGTTATTAATAAAGTAAATGTCGATTTACTTTTTACTTATAATTTGTCCGATTGCTAACTTTCTTATGTATATTAATATTCTATATATATTATGTACAGTTTATATATATTTGGTTATTTAAACATCCATATTTTTTATTTTCTAATTTAGTTTTTGATTTATTATACTTTATATATATATTTAGTTAACTTTCTTGTCCATATATATATTATGTAAAGTTCTTATATATCCATACATACATAAGATTCCATTTTTGATTGTATTGCTTATAAAAAACTGAATTCCTGTAACTTTTCACAAACCTTAGTAACAACTAAGGCTTAATTTTTATTTTAATTTCATCTTTCATGAGGTTGACATACTGTCCTTCAATAAAAAAATCTTCCCTCTAAAGGTTCCAGTGGTATAACTCTTAACCCCTTAACGGGCAAAACACTGGGGCTTAAAATAGATTTGTTTTTTTCTGCGAAAATACATCCTATGATAAAGCTACCCTTTAAAGTTTAATATTTTTCTTCAAAATTTGATTCTTTAGATCTCAGTTAGTATTTTAAAAAAAATAAAACAGTAAAACGAATGTTTTCTTACCTATCTAACCTAAAATAAACTTCCTACATCCAGAATGAGCACTTTTTTTGTGTCCAATAAAAAGATCGCGCAACACATGCGCAACCTATCGTTTACTGGTGACTAGATTTACCACTTTTTTGTTTTGTTGGGTTCCTGCCTAATCCGTTTGAACATGGTACTCAAGCTTACCAGAGATTGTTTCAGAGACCGAGCCTGTCCTTTAGGGTCAATTTTCCGTAGACTTACTCTTGCAACTTAAACCTAGGCGACAAGTGGTAAATATAGTAACCAGTAACCTATAAGGACTTAGAAGGTGCAAGAAATCATTCCATTTACGTATTGCGTCCTAACGCAATACCTTATACTGCGGCGTCGTTAAGAAGGAGACAGAAAAGAAAGAAAGTAGGACACTCCTTAGCCCAACTTTAATTTATATTCTGGTTAAAAATTTTCGCAATGGTAATAAAAAATATACTAAAATTATATATTTAATAGAATAAATTAAATTAAAACGAGTAATATATTTTATAAATAGCACCACACATTAATACAGAAAGGCATGCCATTTGGCGAGATAGTGGGGGGTCATCATTGACGCTAAACTTGAACTTTTTATCCTTTACTTTCTGCTAGAAGCAAACTCATAGGAAAACAAGCGAACACTTATATGTACTATCCGGTCAAGCATGACGTATGCATCTGCTGCTGGGACTTACGGCTCTCGGTAATGGTCCCTTCAAACTTCCGCTTGAGACAAACAAAATATTAAAGCCTATATCGGGCTTTTCGTAATTTGTGCAAAACGACGATCCATACAAAAACCTTCAGTTAAAAAAAAATACATAAATTATAAATGTTGTTTTTCTTCAAAGTTCAAGCGCATGACTACAAATTTTCAAACTTAGGCTTTTATCACTTACGAAGATCTTACCCAGCCTAACAACTGATAACTAAAACAGGAGTCAGTTACGAACCATTAGTCGAGGCACGCTATCGCCAACCACATAATATAACTTTTGTTGTATTTATTATATATCAAAACTTGAGGTAAAAAGATAAAATATATTATACATAAAATTACACCTAATTTGTAAGCTAGCACTTTTAGAGAGATCGTAAATTAAATGTTTTTTTTTAACCGATTGAGCACCATTAAAAAAAAATTAATATAAATTAAAAAGGCAAAGGATGTAACACTCGGCCCTATACTTTCCTTTTTTCAATCCCTTGCCCTCAGATCATTATGCTTAATCATTTTTAACTTTTACTCACGTGTATACTAAAGCTAACTTGAGTTTCGTTTATTCTCCTCAGGGGTGGGTGTCGTCCCTTAACTTCTTTTCTATATATATATAAATACTATTTATTATTGATAATTAACTTTTGGTACAACGCCCTTCCATCTTCATAGAAGTAACAACCTCTCTTGGTTCGTTTACATAGGAGGTGTATTCAAACCGCTTGAGGCGTGATTAGGACTGAACGACCATAGGAGTGTTCAAATTCTCACAACAAAAAGAAGTGGAAGCTTATCCAAAAGAGAAGAAATCGCTTATAAAGTTATTAGGTCCTTAATTAACCCTTTAACTAATAAGAATGTATTCATACGTTTTGTAAACTGCATTATCGGACAGTCTAGAGTTTGTTATATAGTTCAATCTTATTTTTAACATGGTAGCTCTCAAAGGAAGGGTCCTCACGGTCGAGGCAAATAAATCGGGTACCTTCATATCATTTTGAAGACCACAGTTTACATAGTGTGTATATATATTCTTACCAGTGGATAGGTTAAAGAGAACATATTGATCCCTTTTATAATATACAGTTCATCAACTATTTTTCACATTCATATAAATTCAATATTTCATGGATATTGCGAATTCGCACAGGAGTGCATCGAACACTTAATCTGTTATATACGCCGTGTCAAATAGTGGACACCCACCTTTAGAACGCAGGAAATAATTTATTATAATATTAGTTTCATCCAGGGACTTATACTCAGGGTGAAGTTACGACTACAACTATTTCTAAATTCGGTCAAGCATCTGGAAATAAGGAATAAATAAGAGTGTGGTTACCGAGCATTCGATAAAGGTTTTTCATTATATTTTAACTTTATAAATCCTGACTCGCAATGTCTGTGCTATATTACAGATAAACTATTTACTCGTAGAGTTATAAAAAGTATATAGTTCATTAGTATTAACATGGTATTACTTATATATATAACTATCAAGCAAGGGGTAGCCCACAGAGTTAACAGGCAAAGGACATACGTAGGAGCACTAAAGAGAACTATGCATTTTATAATTATATTAAAAGTAGGTGTGCTACAGTCAAATATATAATTTTTTCTACTACTAAATACTTATTTTCTTTGTAGTTAATGAACGGGGAGGGAAGGTCAATGACAACAACAATCTATTGAAACTTAATATTGTGTCGCTCGCCTGCTATATCCAATTGAGCACGACAAGGGTAGTGCACATTATTAATGCTCGTGGATCTCTATGGAGAAAGTAATTTTTACGTATCTCAAACATTCTGGATTCTTACTTGGACGTAGACAACATTTATGAAAGTAGTCACTTTTAATACACTATAAATAAACTAACTTTGCTTAATATATATATTCATTAAAAAAATGCTTAAAAAAATTATATATGAAAAAAAAGATCTTTTCGCTTTATTAAAAATTTATGTAGCTCTTTTATTTATACAAAAAAATTGTTGGTGCTACACTATAAATTTATTAAGATTAAGATTCTTCCTTTCCTTTATTGAATTTTTCTATAAAAAAATTCAGTCTGGTTTTGTATCGAGAACCTCGTTATCATCTTTAGAGTACTTGTTAATAATTTTTTTATTTTGCTATAAATTAGAACATTTTTTAATTAGTATAATATATATTTCATTGGTATTAAATTTTACTTTCCGCCAATAATATCCACCTCTCGTGCCCGAGTAAAATGCATTAAAAAGCTCTATAAGTATTATATACGATTGAGTTTAAACTTTTAATAGCTGTTATGCTTATACGTAAGCCCGAGCTTTTTATATACTTTTCCTTAAGAAAGTTTCATCAGTTTATCCAAAAAATCGAGAGCAGACTTTGACAAATATAAGAAAGGGTTTCTGCATTAAAAAAAAAAGCTCACTTCCATTCTGGTGGTAGTCCCTTTCCGTGATGAGTTCCACCTATTTATAGAGTTAATGGGTTTTTAGGGTCTCTCTTTAGCGAACTATTAAGGTTGATTTCGTTAGAAAGGCCTTTTCTTGTGCAATTCGCAAAGCATTTTCAGCTATGCACTCTCGCAGTTGAGCGTGATATGCTGTTTATAATAAAGTTTCAGCAAAAACTTTTAAAGTTTTTTTTATTATAAAGACAGTTTTAAATTGTAGGCTTCCTCATATAAAGTTTAATAATCATGAAAAAAAGATTTTTTTTATAATTAAGTTTTGCTATAAAAGCGATGCTATAGAAGAGTGTCACAAAAGTTAAGACAAAGTTTATACAGGAATAAACACCGTCCCATAATAACAATAAAGCAGTGAATTGGCGTATTTATTTTCAATGAACCTTTTAAAATGGTATTCGGAGCCGAATAATTCTCCTTTTGAAAGTAAACCATTCCAAGGCCGTATCTACCAAAAAGTAACGATAATCATAATTAGTTGACTTCCACTTAAGCGAATTACTATTTTATTATTATTGGAAAATCTTTCGCCTAAAACTTTTTGTATTATGTTCGTATTGCTAAGGGGTCTAAATTGACACTTGAATAATGAAAAAAGCTCTCAATAGCTCAAATTAAGATGAATTTGGAATCTTTTAATTCAAAAGGCGAGAAAGCATTTATTTTTAGGATACCTCCCACCCGCCGCCTCGTTCGAGGGTCCAACCAGGCGTTGTAGTGATGGGGATCCAGGCGAACGGCCGGCTGAAAATTCGTGGCTGCCTTCGAGAGGGCGTCCACTGCGACGTATTCGTGCCCGAGAAAGAGTATATGCGTAGGCAAAGTGGGGTTTAACTTTTTGTATGAAAATAAATAAAAAAAGTAAAAAAAACTTTTGAAGAGCCACATATACATGTACTGCTCTTTCCGTAAACTTCAAAGCTTCTTAGTGGTCTCTCTGCGTACTGAAGCAGTTTCCTACCTGCAGTAGACAACTATACACGTGTTTTTTAACCAAAAAAGTAGCCGCACCGCGCATTACGCTTCTGCAGAAAACTTATCCGGCACCACCAGGTTTCTCGCCAAAAAAGTGATATCCTTCTTTTTCTGGAGATGCCAGAGAACCGTCGAATAGACGTTCAGTACTTCCATTTGATAGGGCGCCAGTCTCCGCACTTCCGCATAGGCGGCGTCCGCCTATAACAAGTTATAGACATATAACAAAAAAAATACACGTGATAGGGAAACTTAGTAGACTACACTTGCGCCTTGGCGACTTTTGAGAGTATAGATCCGGAGATGTACTGCTAGGCGGGTAGTAGTTGATATATATTAATAGCCTATTCGAGACAGTAAAAGCCGAGATTCAACGTCCCTCTCAGAGTTAATAGAAAGTGAGTAAAAAGAAGAAGAGTAATGATAAGTGAATACCCTTCAACAATCACCAGAAGAAAAACTTCCAACGCTTCGACCACAACGCAGGAAACCTCAGAGTCACACGGTGAACCACATAGTGTGTAGTATTAATAGTAGTACTAATACTTTTCCTATAGATTTGATTGTCGTTTTATTTTTATATTATCGTGCATGGACGAACAACTGTCCAAAAGAAAGTTTCGAGGGCTTTAGTTTCCGAAAACAGTTAAAAGTAGTTATGAAAGTTTTTATTATTACTAGTAATTTTATTTTTTTAAAAAAATCGTGTAAACTTTAATAATATTTTTAAATTATAATTAAAATGAAAATAAGAAAAGCCGTTTAAAAATATATTAATTTTGATATAAAGTTGGATTATAAAAATTTATTACAAGTTTCGAATAAAAACTTAAAAGCTGACCGTTTTAGCTGGGGCAAATTAAGTTTATTCGGCTACTAGTTAGTGAATCAGATGCAATATATATAATGAACCAAATTCACGCGTCCACTAGTAAAAGGCGCTTTATTTATTTTGATTGGCTGCAAGGAAACTTTGTGCAAAAAAAAAAACTTTCAATTTCTAATTTTAAAACTTTTATTATGAAAATTTAGAAAAATTGTACTCTTTATTTTTTACCTTTTTACTGTTTTTTAATTAATTTTTTATTATTATTTTTTTAACAATATTCACTTTTCATGTAATATAAAGAAAAATTAACTTTATCAATAAATTTTTATTCTATTTTCAAAATTTTTTAGTTGTAACCGGTTAAAAAATTTTAATAATTTTCATTTAGTATTTTTTAATTTATTACAACATTTACGTTTTGTACTTTTTTTTTATTTATAAATATAAAAAGTATTTATTTAGAATTTGTTTAAACTTTCGTTTCATAATATTCATATATATTAAAATGTATTTAAAGTTACTAAAAGCTAAATTTTATTGGTCTTTTGAAATGTTATACTTTCTAAAAACAAGTTTACCGGAATTATGAAAGACTCTGAGGAGGAAGGGCCAGAAAGTGTTATGTTAAACAAAGAATATTATAAATTTAAGTACTGCTATATATTAAATATTGACGCCATTATAGGAGTGTTTAACTTTGAAGAATGGAAGGGTTAATACTCTTAGATATAACTTTATATATTTCTAAACAGAGCGTCCGAAACTAAACCGAAATAGTGGAAATAAATGGTAATTTCATCAAGGTTAAAGATTTGGCTTCTTGTTTGGTGGCCACAACTTCTACAGGGATCGGTTACTTGGAAGTTTTTTATATAAGCAAGGATATGGGCTCTCTCCTTGATAATGAATTTAAAGATTTATTCCATTTTTTTGCTGAATTTAGAAAATTGTGACTGAAGTTAATAAGCCTTTTAAATTTTAACTGCTGAAAGCATGGTTATTGATGTTGGATAACAAAGAATTAAGGGGAAAATATATAAAAGTTGTTTCAGATTTATAATAACTTTGCTAAAATAATAAAAAAAAATAACTGGTTTTTTTTTTTTGCTTCAAAGCTACGATAATAAAAAATGTTTAAGTTCTAAGATGAGTTGGGGTTTATTAGTAAAATTAATCGGTATGTTAACCTTCAATCTTTTACGTACCTAAAATTGGATTTTTTCCATCGAAAATTTTGGATCTAAAGATGAAGTAATTTTAATTGGTAAGGCTTTTCTTTCACAGGAAAATAATATACTAAAAATAATAGGCCTTTCTGAGGCCCCCTAGGATTAGGGTTTGGTACTTTTTAAAGGTCTATTTAATTTTTTTGACCAATGAAAATAAGTATAGAAATCTTATTTTAAAGGGGCTACCATTGAAAACGAGGACCAAAGTAGCTTTAATTGAAAATGAAAATACCCATTTACCATATTTGGCACAATTACCAAAAATTAAAAGGTGCCTAATTTTTTTTAGCATACTGTTTTTTGTAGTCTGACATCTTTCCGTGTAAAGTGCTTTAAGAATAGATGGTTGTGCCTTTACCTTAGAGGTTTAATAGCCAGTTTTGCTTCGATACTAACTTCTAATTACTTTATGTATTACTCTCACTTAACTATTTAACTATAATATATACCTTGAGCTCAACGTAACTTTAAACAGTACTGAGTTATTTTTTTTTTTTATAAATTGCTTATTCTTTTTACCCTTTGAACTTTGACTATATACAGAAAAATAAAATATCTTTGATTTGTAAGCGCTAATAAAATACGTCAAACTCTGACTCTTTTTGAACATTTTTCTTCTTAAAAGACTAACTATAATTTTGATACCTTGGTTGTAATGAATTTCATGGTTATTAAATATGCTAAACTTCTAACTTTAACAGCTCCACTATTTTGTAAAATTTTTGGTATGCACAATTTTAATACTCCTTTAGAACTCGGTTGAAAGATTGAAGTCTAGGAAGATAAAATGTTTATTATTAGATTTAATTTTTTATTAGTAAATATGATAACTTTTTTTTATTTTAACGGCCCTAGGAAGCAATACCTATTCATTTTACAGACAATCAACGGACGCTCTTTTGAGTGTATGGTTTCAGTGTATAAGATCTAGAAGACCGTATGTAAATAGAACTTTTCAAATAGATCTACGTAAACTATGATCGCCATAGCTTAGACAAGTGAACTATTTTGCTAAAGAAGCCCTGCTTTAAGCTTTGACGATTCCTATTATAAAAATAAAATTATATGCGTTATTTCAATTACCTTTGAACAAGTGCAAGGGATGCTTTCTCTTGCAACGTTTTCAAAGAATTGTATAGGCAATAACTTAGGCTTCATAGTTGATAGCTTTTATTTGTTTAGGAGTTTATTATTAAGAGAAACCAATTCAAACTTTTTTTAAGCTGTTGTCCACCGCAAATAACATAGAGATAAAGATATGTTAACGGCATCCGTATTTAGATAGCCTAAAAGTATAACTAAAGCCAATTGAACTCTATATTAGAAAAAAAAGTATATATAAATAACTCGCAACAAATTAATTTACCAAATATATACGTTGTTGTAGACCCAAAAAAAACGATAGTGGTCGAGGATTTAGGGTGGCAGGGTATTAATTAATAATAGAATGTCTTTTTTATCATATGAAGAGATGTCCCTATTGTACTCCTGATTTTCATCCTCCAATGCCATACTAGAAATTAAGATAACCTTCTAAGGTTACTATGACCGTTTGTGTTATTTTGTGTTCAGTTTTAGGCTCCGTGATAGGTTATGTTTGTTCTTCCTCTTTTATCAAGTGCGTGAGATATTTTGTTTTTGGGGTAGAAAATTGTATCTTTGTTACCATACTCATAATTTTTTGTCGCCTCTTCCTATTTTTTGTTGTTGTTTTAGTTATTGTCTTTTAAGACGCTATTGTTTTATGTTATATATATTGAGTTTAAATATAACCTCTTTGAGCTTGTCCTCATTAATTTCATAATAAGACCACTAGGGTAAGCTGTCCTAGCTAGTTATTTTAAAATTCTTTTTTTGTTACTATTAATTTTTACTGTGTCCTTGGTTTAGAAGGGCTAGATGTGTTTAACGAAGCGCTTACGACGTCAGAAATTCATTATTCTTTTACTTCTCGGTGTAATATTTCGTGTTTAGGTCCTGAGGGACTGAAATGACTTCAGTTAGTCTCTGTTATCGTACGTAAATTTCAAGAAATTTTTTATGTAATAAAGTATTTGTTGTTGCCATATTATGATCACGGGTTGTTGCCGCAATTATAAAATAAATGTTTCTATAGCAAGCATGCTCCTTTATCCGAGTAATTCGGTTTATATTTATATTTTAAACATTCATCAGCGGAGTTCGTAAGCTTTGAAAGTAGTATATATCCCAATGCTCGATCATCGGGCCTTTCTTTTAATTATTGTCGTACACTAAAAATTTGCGAACTAAAGGAGTGTATGATCCTAAGTTTCAATAAATTTTGTTTACCTGCCACCATTTTTAAAGTTAAGATACCGAAAACCTGTTCGTTTAGTTACTTTTTCCTACTAAAACATAAAGAGCAGATAAAGTTTGGGTTAGTCAAATACCTTGATACAAAAGCACTGTAAAATGCATATTTTGCTTAAAATAATGAACCCTAAAACTTAAAGGTTAAAGATTAACTACATCAAAAAAATGTAGGCAAAGTTAGTAAATGTTTAACTACAAATTGTATAAGAAACGTAATCACCTTTACAAGTCTGCTATGGGTAGTTCAAGTTGAGAGCTTTGGTACGGACAATATATTGACGGACCTTTGGTCAACGGAATATATAATAGCAGGCATGTCGAAATTTAAGCTAGATACCGCTTTTTATTTCATTCACGTAAATCATGAGCTTTTGATTAGTCTAAAAATACCAAAAATTATCTTTAATATTAAAAGATTACAAACCATGCCCTAGGGGGCCTAGATAAGTCTGTTTTTCGCGTAAGCCATGGAGGCTGTCCTTCTGCGTCCGACATCGTCATTGTACAGACAAAAATAGGCTAATCCGGTGGTCAAGCCATGTTACCCTCTAGGACACATTTGGTCTAAAGCTACTGCAACTGCACTGCATCACTGAAATGGTAAAACCCTCTTGAATAGTTAATGTTTGTATGGTGCCTTTAATCGGTTCGTCTTAAATGAGATAATTTAATTTTTAAAAAAAATTTTTATATGTATATTTTCTAATGGTTATTTTTGGTACGTACAAAAATCCTTTATTTGCAAACATTTTGAAAGAATTTTGAACCATTTAAATTTTTAACATTAATCAGTTTGATCACTCCAAGACAGAACTTAGTACGTTGGCATAGGCATTTGGTTAATATAACACAAACTTTTCAATATTTACTTTTTTTATTTTGGTAGTTTATAGTGAGGCTTTTTTATTATTCTATATCAAATTTTAGAATTGTTAATACTTTATTAATTTGTAGAAATTAATACTAAATGAAAAAGATCCTTTGCTTTGTTAATTATAGTATTAAAGATCGTTTTTTAAAATTCGCGTATCAGAAATACTGATATAAATATTAAAAAATATCTTTTAAAACCAGATTTAGCTTCTTTATTATGGATTGCTAAACCTTGTTTTACCATTTACAAAAGTATAGATTTAAAACTGGTCAACTTGACGCACGCCTAGCCTCAAACTTGTGAGCTGTTATGTAATGCACTAGCAGGTGCCCCTAATATGGTAAAAACGACTAAAAATTTTAAAAAAATTAAGAACTGCGCTAGAGTAAAGGGCTACAACGGTTTAGTTGTGTTTTTCCAAAAATCTTGACTGACAAAATGCTGCTACTTAAATAGCTCTAGTATTATTCTACTAGGACTTGTAACCCAACTCGAGGTTCAATAAAAAAAAAAGTGCACAATAACTGCTTGTTAACGCCTTCTATCTATAATAATGTATTATGTTTTTGTTCTCATTTATTAATATATAAGCCAAAGACTTATTAAAACTTATTGTAAGGTCTAATATATATATATCTTACTAAAACATTAGCAGAGAGCATAGTTCTAGGTAAATAAATATGTTGCACTATATTAGAAAGCCAATTAAAATAAAAATAAAAGAAGGTACAGGTTAAAAATTTTAATAACAAATGCACCTACAACGTAGTCGAAAAAAAAAAGTTGTTTTTATCTTTAATTTTTTTAAAATTATTTGAACGCTACAATTTTATTAAATAAAAATTAAGCGTTATGAGGATAATAATCGTAAGTTACAAAATTTAGATTATTTTTATTAAGTGGTTTTAACTGAAGCCCTTAGCACGGCGTAATAAAAAAAAAACAAATATGTACATGCTTTCACTTAAAGAAAGATATATATTGGTAATTATTGATCCGCCTTTAATTCTTCATTCTATAATTTTTAGACCTTCCATAATGACTATATATTTTTTTCTTTTCATTTTAGCGTTTCTTTCGAAGAGAGTTATTGCTTTACGTTCTTGTATAAATTTTACAAGTGACCACCTTATGTATGTGAACCATCCGACTTTATCTTACTATATATTACATAGAAAATGAACGCAAATTAGAATATTTGCAAAGGCTTTACTGTTAATTTTGTATAACTACTTTGTACAATATTTCGCAATATTCGCCCAGCAAATTTTACAAGTATCATAACTAAAGTAGAGTTCACTTTTCAAGGGCGAAAACTTTTACAACATTATTAAAAAAATAATTTTTTTTCATTATCAACGATATATCATTAATAATAGAACCATGCGACAATGTTAATTAACATTTTACCCACCGGATAATAAAAGACTTTCTCCATCCTTAACATTTGTGTAAACTTTTCGTTATAAATATTATTTTCAACCTGTTCTATTATTTATTTTAATTATCTTTTTTTTTCTTTTTTAATTTTTAACATAGGCTTTATAAAACCTACTTATGAGCATTGTTTACTATAACTAGATAAGGGCATTTTTTACTTAATTTCATAATAACACCACAAATAACCCTGCTTTTTATCATAGGAGCCTTCGGGAAAATGAAATAACTTATCTTTCCTCGGAAGCATTTGCCAATCTTACTTTGCTCACATCTCTGTAAATGTTATTACGTCATTTTCATTATCACTATGTTTCTAGTTATTTAATTCTCTTTAGCGATTTAGGGGAAAACAAGATTTCCTGGATTGACAGCTATGTTTTTTCAGACCTTAAGAACCTTGAATACTTGTAATTGTATAGTAGCTTAGTTTAATCTTTAGCTTTCGGAGATAATACAATAAAATTTTGAGTAATAAAAAATACATGGGAGCAGGGTAGGAGTTAGGTACTCATGTTTATTGGATTTTTTTTTCCTAGCGATGTTTTTCCACCAGTGTATTCGTTAATTGTATACATTAGTTTTCTTTTGTAAGCGTTTCCTTACTGGTTACTGTCTTTAGAATGCCTAATTAATTATGCTTCTCTTATTATGGTTTATAATGCCCGAGAAATACCGCTTTTTAACCACATTATATTATGGCATCTTCCTCAATGCCAACTGACTATGCCATGTGCTCATACCACGCGGTTATCGTACCGTGCGCTCTTACCGCGGTTGTAGTCACGTGTTACGCCTATACACGTGTTTTTTTCCGCATTCGACCACTGTATAATTCCAGCTCCAGCCGAATGAAGTAGTTCGACATAAAGGGTTATTAACCAGTATCTTTCAGTGTAGTGACTACATTTAACGTGCAATCTTCGCTTGGATGGAAAAATAACCGACCTGTACCATTTGATCTGGTGAAGGTTAAAGCCAGTCATCGGAGACTAGAGGTAGGGTCCAAGACCGAATTTCTACTATAGGGCGGATCTTTTTTGGTAGCTTAACAATAGTAACCTGTGGGGTTGAGTGTATAAGAATGAAGGAAAGCAGTCAGGTTTGCTAACAGCCAGGTCACCCACTCAGAGGCCAACAAGCACGGGCTGAGGTATAGCCCTAATCTTTCTACCTACATAAATTTAAATTAAGACTGAAGAAAATAGGCTAGATCGCTGTTGCCACATGGCAGTGACCGCGAAAGACAAGCGTTGAAGGTGTTAAAAAAAATAAAACGGGCGAATGGGGGTGCACTGAGAATGAAGTCTCCACTCTCTTCATGTTTTTGGGGGGCTTAATTATTAAGATACCTCCTTTGGAGGGGGAAAATGGTGTTCTTAGCGGAATAGTTGATCCTTCCTTTGAAGTTGAGATAAAAATTCTAGACGTTATTATATTATTAACTTATAAAATTTGAGATTAAAATTCTAAAAAATATTTTACTTTTAAATATTTTTAAATAATCTATTATTTGAAAATGTAGTTACCTCGCACACCCTTATTATAGATACAAGCAAAATTCTAAGGGCTCATTGGGGGGAGGGGGCGCTAAGGAGCGTGGACCGATGGTGGGTATATTAGCTTTTTTGAGAGTTTTTGACCGATGTGCTGAAGAAGCAATAGGTCGTTCATTGGTGTTGTAGCAGTGGATGTAAAGCATCGTTTGGAATAACGCACGGGGCGTCCGTCATCAGGAGTGGGTAGGCTGTTTTGACCCATGTGCAGTCAAGAGGCTATTGTTAATGAGTGATTGGTTTAGACAGCAGGTACGTATGTTATGATTGGCCTGGGTCAGAACGCATACTAGGGTGGCACAATAGGTTGCTTGTGGCGCAAAGTAAAGGATATGAAAGCTCGATTGGCGATAGAGTTTAGGAGCGGTCGCCAGCCGTGCTTATAAAAGTTGATATCAACAAAAAAAAATAAGTAATCATATATATTAATTAAATTTTAAGTAACACTAATTTAAAAAAACAGAATTTATATAAAACAACATTTTACTTAGTAAGTACTTATATGTAATAATAATAAAAAGAGAACTATTTAAAAAAAATATAAATATTTACATAGTAAATATATGTGAATTTATATGGTAAAAATAGAAAAAAGTAAATAGTATTAATCTATATATAATAAAAATGCATAAAATATTCGAAAGGAGTAATATAAACCCTATAATAATAAATAAAAGAAATACGAATATAATATGTTAGAAAAAAAGTTATTACTATGCACAAGTCTATAAATAAAAAATAAAATTTACCTCATGTTTTCACTTGTTTTTAAAAACTTTTTTTTTATTTTAGAAAAACTTAGGTCAAACACTTATAATTTTTTCAGTTCTGGCTCTCAGCATGTAATGAAAAAGTTAACTGTAGCTCCAATAGATACAATGTTTCATTAAAGAGAGAAAACTAATTTTTTGGGTCGTAGAGCTGTAATAAAGACAACACCTCGCTTATATGGCCGTTTTTTTGAGAAATCGAAAGTAACATAGGACTTATTTTTTTGTACTAGCAAGTCTCACCTACATCTCAGCAGAGGACAACAGGCTCTGCTTGACTACCTACTAGAATAGAATACTTTTACACGACAAGAAAATGTACGGCGAGCAGCTCAATCTCAAGGTTATTTACCTCGCTAATAAAAACTCATAAAGAGCGCCAGCACGTACTGACGAAGATGTTGCCTCTAGCATCAGAGGGATAATAGCACTTGATAAAGAACTAAAGCACACAGGAGTTGTTGCCCAAACATAAAGCAGATATCTGACCAAATTGTATGGCTTCTCGCCGCTCAAGCTAACCCTGAGATCAGAGCTTGGTCTATGAAGTTACCATATTTATCGTCCACCTGGAGTTGCCATAAGAATGGCCGAGTATCAAACCGCGTACAAATCATATTTGGGCAAAAGTAGATACATAAATCAGAGAGCTTATTGGAACATCCTCCATAGCATTGCCAAAGAGTAGAGGGTAACATAAACCAAAAAAAGATTAGAGTAGGTTCAAATGTTCTCCACCTGCGAATGGCAACCTTTTAACAGCCCCGGATACGTAATTCAGGGGGGGTTGAAAGATAACATCTATGTGCGGCACATCTTGAAATGTAGGGATGACCTTTTTCGTGTTTACAATAACGGCCAGAGACATTTTTTATAAATCCATGCTCCGCTAAAGAGTTGCAACATTAAACGAAAACTACCAAGTTAGAATTTAAAGTGAAAACTACGGTCAAGCGCCACCACGAAGTTAGAGCTGCTTAGTCCCCCCTTCTGGTAGGTCAACCAATATGCTTCCTTGGAAAGACGCCTACATCGCGGTGATAGCAATTCAATATAGGAGATGGAACCAATTTCCGCACCAAAAAAGAAAGTAAGAATGAGAAATGCTGCGTGCAGGAGCAGGCGCGCGCATCGAAATACTACCCTTAAAGCTCGTATCTAACTTTACGGAAGGGTGAAGGCCTTTAGCTTCAATTTCTATCCAACGAGCTACTTACTTGCTAGGTAAAAAATTAATACGACTTTAGTCCAATAGATGGCCTACAGCCGGCTTTTCTTTCTGCGTAATAACACCATTTTACTTTTAGAAGGCTCAGTAATTGACAATTAAGTCCCACGATGCTTAAATAGTATCAAATCATACTAATGACCTCTGAGTTAACCAAAAGACTTACAGGAAAGCTGCCACAAAGATATAGGGTTTACTAGAAAAAAATGCCATTCCATATGTTCATTATCAAGTACTAGACCAAAGTCGTAGTATATATTAGTGGTAAACACTATTTTCAATGCTATGAAAAGCTGAGCGAACTCCTATCCAGCTAAAAAGAAATATTAGAGTCATAGCCACACAGCTATCATTAGAATTAAAGTCTAGTACCGAATTGTGCTATTTTAATGAAGCATAATACCAAATTATACTACAAGTCACGCATAATACTAAGATTTAAGTACCTGTAACTGAGAACCAGTTAAAAACACGTCGAAAAGCCTTTGTGAACACTGCTAGAATTTATGTATAAGGGTTATATACGCAAACATCGATGACAGAATGAGAGAGTCGCGTTTGCGAAAAATGGAACCTACAATCCTGAGTTTGCGCGTCAATCCTAATAACCGCTGTTAGGTATTTAAACCGTTAAGCACACCCTCCCCTTACTCTTTCGGTGCACTTTTGTAGCGAGGTTTTCTATTTATATTAGTTGAGGGACATTCTAAAAAGACTTCCGTGGTTTTTACGGCTTATATATTTAGAAGTCACACTTAGTTAGAAAATAAGGTAAACTAAACGCATGGCTTATGCTATAACAAGGATTAGGAAATTTAAGCTTCTCTCTATATATGTCTAAACCAGACAATAAGTTTTTTACTATAGTACTACTTGAAGATGTACAAAATTATGATAACAGGGACTTTTTTGCCCCAAGGTAGGGGTAGGGTTTGCAACTTTTTAATATTTTAAAACTAACGTTAGCAAAATATAACATATAAGTGTAGTTACTATTTTCAGTTATATGTAATTGAGACTCAACTGTCTGAGGGCGCAACCCTAATTAAACATTTATGGAATGTCGTGAGCGTGGTGCTCTTTTTTTTTTTTTTTTTGGTCGTTAGTGCTTGCTAAGTTGTGAGTTAGGTGCTAATAAGACGGCTGAAGAGCAATTGAATAGATTATACAGCTCTTCTTTATTTTAACTAACTGTATATTATATTTCTCTGTAATATAATATAACATATTACTCTCAGTCTGTTTATAATATATTAGTTCTTGAAGTTATCAAGTTTGTAAGGTCAACAGTTTATTTTTTAAGCTCTTTGGAAGAACTTCAAAAAATAACAGTTATGATGAAAGGTCAGTTTCTTAATTTAAAAGTGAGCTAGAAAGTGATATCTCTTAAACTAAGATGAATTGTCAGAGAGACCTTACGGGGGTGTAGTTTTAACTATTTTATGTGGTCTTTTGAAAGTTATTATTAACTTGAGTGTGAACTTGAGTATAAACTGGAAATTTTACCTTAAAAATTACTTTAAATTTTTCAAGACGAGAGAGAATTCTCTGTTAAACTACTCTGGGATAGAATGAGTAACGGCGTCACCGTTACAGGTGAATTGAGCGGAGAACAATGAATATTTGGTTTAGACACCATGGCAGAGGGCAGTTTTATATCATATGAGGGTTAAGAAGCATTCTTCTTTTAAAATTAGTGAAAGGAGAGTTTATTGTGTATTTGGAGAGACCCATCACTCGGCATCGTTAAGTTACCGGTAGATGTCAACAGAACAAGAGAAAAAGTACGGTTAACTGTTGTGAAGAACCGGTTCTTAGAAGTATTGAGGTACTGTTAGGAAGGAGGATTACGAAAAGTTTAATTATAGACTGGTGCATATTGAGGAGCGGGCATCCCCTCTACCAAGTAAGCAAATAAACAGAGAAGACTTTAAGGAAAAGAAGCTAAAAAGATAATGTAGATAAAGTTATGCGATATAAGGATTGCGAAGTCAAGAAGGTAGTCGAGACTGGGTGCAAGGAAATAAGGGATGAGCTTCGTATGAAAGACTTTGACAACGTTGAAAGAAAATTGATTTGTGTTTCAGTAAGTGATCTAGAGATACAATTAAGCAGTTTACAAATAAGGCTTATGATCAGAACATTAACCGAGCATATTTTTAGACTATACTGGCGTCCCAATTAAAAGTCAGTGTGGAATTGGTTCCTCTAAAAGTAGAATTAAAGAAAAGTTCTCGTTATGCATGATCTAGTTATGTGTCAAGGACTAGTTAAAGAGAAGGGGGAGCCAAAGGGAGTGTGGAAAACACACGCAAAAAAGATATATAAGTTAAATTAGGAGGATATATACGAGTGTGCGTCACAGGCTGAAGCCAACAGCGTATGGTTAAGCGTTATACAGCTCCGAACGAAAAACTTATTAATTTGAACGAGAGGAATAGCAACTATTTTGCTACTTTAGATAACACTAAAGGCTTTGTTATTGAGATAGATAAACAGAGTAGAAAATATTTGCTTTCTCATTGCCGGGCTGATGCAGGATGCAGTAAACTGTATAATACCTTTAGGTTCTGCGGATGCTTTATTCGAATACCAAAATGGCATGGACGTCGTAACAGCTTACCTTCAAGACACACATGTAATCCTCGATGACTGCTTAGTTAGTGGCGAAACTTAATTGGACCATTAAAAGGTAATAGGCGGTTTGATTTTCGAAACAAAAAATTTTACGTAAAACGAAGGCTTGAAAAATGTAATTTTGTAAAGACCTGTAGATTGTTTGGGAAGAAGGGTTAATAGAGGAGGCTCGGGAATATGTGCGGAAAGGCTACAAGTTTTCAAAATATAGAGTACCCGGAAAATAAAAAAGAATTTTGCGTTTTGATGCAAATGCTTAATTTTTGGAGTATGTATATACCGCAGAGCGCCATATTATTGAAGCTTTTAAGCATGCTAAAAAAAAAAAAAGTTAACGCTGTGTGGGAAGATGAACAGAAATCTGCTTGGGAATAGGCCCAGACGATTTTAGAAAGAGAGTATACGTGGAACAGGTAAAACCCGATGAAGAAATAATTTTACAGATTGACGCTAGTGACACAGGTATGAGTGGCGCCCGATTTCAATGATATGGTGGCCAGGCAATTAAAGGAACCAACAGTAAAAAAAAATAAAGACGGACAGACTTAAAGAGAAACACAAACACAACAACAGATCACTAGAACAGGATAAACAGATCATATGAAGTTGATAGACGAAACAGGAACCAGAAGCAGAAAAAAGGCAGGTCGACCTATGAGTGCATATGTAAGTTCTAAATTTAACAGTGCTCAAACAAGTTTCAGTACTACTCATCGTAAAGCCTTAGCAGTAGTTTGGTTCACTATAAATATTATGGACCTAATAAAATTGAATGGAGATTAGTTTAAGAAGTCTGATAGGGCTTATAAAAAAAATATTGAAAAGGGCCGTAAAAGATAAGAGGTTGAAAAGATGGAAACAACTGATGAATTCGTTTACGTGGACATTGCGATATTTACTGGGAGTTAAAACTGCAATATCTGATTGGCTCTCAAGGCACATTAAAGAGGATAGTCAAGTTCGCAAAATTCATCGGTCCGAAGCTGTAGTGGCGGCAATAATCAAAGATAAAATTGATAGAATTGTTATCTATGCTATTCATAAAAACTTGTTTAGTCCTGGGATAAAAAAAACTTTACCAAATGTTTAAAGGTCTTCAGGAAGCGAGAGGAGTATCGTCCAATTTATATATATATAGTTTCTTGGTTATAAGTTTGTGCCGAAAGTTAGCAGCAGGAATGGAAGTAAACGGAACCACCATTAAAACTTCCGACACTATCGCAAGCTCCTTCAAATTTAGTAAATAGTCTACTTATACTTTTTGAATTGTAATATATAACTGTCTGTTTTTAAAACATCCCTATTGTTAGAGTACTTTCCTCTATTCTTATATCTTACTTGACATTGACAGTTATAACTATTCGGTTTAAAAACATTTAGTAGCCCATGAAAGGGAATTGCGCTTATAAAACTTTCTAGTGAACTCATTAGATTATAGCTAACGGCCTTATTGTAATGCACTTTTCCCCAAACCAAAAACAAATAGTTTAGTTGTTTGCTTAAGTTTCTTGATAAATAAAGGTCGGTCTTTTTTATGTAGGGAAATGGTAACTTAACTGTGTACAAAACAGAAAGAAATTTAAGGGGGTTCTCTTCCTCTAGTTATTAAAAATTTATCGTAGCCCCCAAAAAGAAATATTAATATTGCTGCCCAATTTGTCATTTTAATGAAATAAGCAATTTCGATAAATTGTATAATGAACTTTTGACAACTTTAAATATTATACTCAAAGGGGAAATTCACACCGTTTTAAAATATATTTAATTATTCTTATGTTACTATAAATAAAAGTTGTTAATCTTACTCAGTGATTATCAATAATTCCAAATAAGCTTTATATAGCAACTGACACTTTTTCATCTTGTTTTGATTATATATTTTAATCTTTCACCTATTGAAACTATAAAATTCTATTTCGCTGTAATTTAGTTATTATAAAATTATTGAATTTTTTGAGTTCTCTAACAGCTTATACAAATTAAATTGTTTTGATTCAAAAAACTCATTACACCCTTCTCTACAAGGCCGAATACGACTTTAAACAACTATTTTATTATCACGTTAGAAGGCTAAAAAATCTTTGATAATTATAATATATCTTATTTACCTACACGGTGTAAAACTTATTATCGCAATTACTCTATAACAACAAGTAGCTAATTTGCAATACCGTTTATAATCGACTTTTATTAATCTTCTAATGTTTACTGATAATTACATATATTTTATCTATAAAATTATAAAGGTTATGCGCCCATTCTTATTCTATATGTAAACTAAAGTTTATTCCTTATATAATTTTTTGCTGTTTATTATCATTCAATTCGTTGGTAAGAGCCGTGTCTAAACGCAATAAAAGACCCTTACGACAACAGCATAGTACATGTTAATACTCCGACCTCAATGTTTATTTACCATGCGAAAATTTTGACATATATGTTTAAATAATGGCTGAACGTAATACTCGTTGTCATTTATTAAGTAAAAAAAACATCTATTTCGTCTCTTATTAGAGTACTATACTTTGTTTCCTTTATTAACGTATATTTATAAACTAGATGTTCTAGGAAACCAAACAAACTCCGTACTTTTCACCAAGTACATTACAGAAAAAGATAACGTTGATAATCTTTTCTAGCCTTATTTTTATTGTGTATTTTACATAAATTAAATAAAGTATAACGCACAGGCCCTTATATATTTAAGTATGACCTGCAAACCCAAAACTTTTTCGAGACTAACTATTTTCCTTATCTCATCAAATCTTTTAGAGTATTTACAAGTACTTAGCTTGTTCAATAAATTTTTTTTTTACATTTTATATAAATAAATGCAGGTTTTAAAAATAGAAGGTAATTAAAAAATTATATGGCCTACTGAAGAGCAAAGGCTATTAAAACTAGCTAAACGTTTCTCACTAAATTTAACCCCACAACGTACTAATTTTTAACAAAGAAAGTGTTAACAGGGTTTGTTGCTGTTAGTTCCCTTACAGTAATCGAAATCTTCTCTACTGTAGAAGTAACAATCGAGCCACTACTTATAAGTGTTAAAAAGTTCATATATTAGTTGATATTTTAGGTTACTATCTTTTAGGTCTAGTAATAATTCTATGTGCTTTATCTGGAAAAATATTTATATGTACTTCTCTTGGCTTTTTAAAATTTTTAAAAATGAATTCGTCATTATAAAAGTGAAGTTAATTGGCATAATTTTAGAGGTAGTAATATTAAAAAATAATTACGTTAACTCGACTTTAAAATTTAAATGTAGTTAAAAAATTTTCATAAAATTTTTTAAAAATTAAGTTAGGCTTGGAGGTTTTATTGTATAAACTTAAATTTTAATTTGTTAACTTTACAAAAATATAAATTTAGCTCTTTTCTCTCGCAAGGCAGAATAAATTTCTTATTTAAATATCATGACTGGAAAAAATATACTTGTTATTTTTAACTTTATTAATAATTTATACATATAACAGCGCAGAGAGATGAGCTCATTTTTGTAAGTTAATAGGTATTTTCCATATAAATTTTACTAATAGTTATTTAAAAATATAATTCGGAATAAATTAAAGGTTAACCAGTTTAGTTAACAGAACGCAATTAGCAAGTCGAAATGAATTTTTTAAGAATTTTTAAAAAGAATAATTGTATTATATATAAAAATTACAATACTAAACGTTAATGAGTTGCAATTTTTAAAAATTGCTAGTCGACAGTTGCCTGGATAGGATACAGTATCAAAGTTAATATTTCGGCTAAAAGTTTTTATGGCTCCCAAGTTTACCAACCACCGGGTTGTGGGTGTAATGTCACGTTCATTATGGCTTTTATAAACCGCCGAATAAACTTAGTATTTTTCGTCGTAAACGGAAGATACTATTATACTTAGCAAACTAAGAATTTCCAAAGATTGGGTTTAAGAAGGAATATCTTCTTGTTAGTATATGACTATTGAAAGTAAAGTTGGGCCCACCACTTTCATTAAACTCTACAGGTTAAAAAGGGTTTGGCACCCTCGCCTAAATTTACTGACTCGAGTAGTTCGCGCCTATCTCAGTCCTTATCTAGTAAGCAGTAAGCTACATTTTAAACCATTATTACCCGTGAGATAGCTTATTTTTCCTTGTTGCGTAAACCGCGAAGACATATATCGCAATAATGGCGTCAGTCTTCTCATAAAAAT
Source organism: Zophobas morio (assembly GCF_036711695.1). Lineage (NCBI taxonomy): Eukaryota > Metazoa > Arthropoda > Insecta > Coleoptera > Tenebrionidae > Zophobas > Zophobas morio. The sequence goes on along the minus strand of NW_026972449.1, from coordinate 60,215 downwards.
TTAGCTTTTTTTTTTTCTTTCTTAAAATTTTTGCTTTTTGTTAAGAAAACATAAATAAATTTCAAAAGGAACTCCTTTAAATAAAAAATAAATATAATTAAACATGTATTGTAGTGAAATTTAATTATAAAGTAAATATGCTACTTACCGAAGCCGAAAATAAGCAAGATTAGATATGCTGCTCTATATGTCTCCATTAAACAAAGCATTGCAAGCGTAAAGAACGGTCCAAATGATTTGGTGAGAACTTAAACAAATATAGAATTAGGTTGCAAAAATTACACTTCATCAATATAAGTTTATTAGCGCTTGGCTTTACCATTCAAATAAGTTAATTTTCTTAGTTTTTAAAACCACATACTGAATGTCGAAGTCGCTCGCCTTGCTGTACTAGCATCTGCAGCGCTATCTGATCTTCTGCGTTAATTAGAAGCTTTACAATTGTGCATTGTTAACAGTTACACAGTTTTTAAAAGAGTGCTGGTGAATAAGAAAGTAAAAAGCAGCAAATTATAAATACAATAACCAATATGTTTAAAATAGAAATTTTTGTCTGCTTCTGTAGGATGCCCTAATCCACAACCCAACTGTTTTCACGGAAACCTAGATTTGTCGACTGATATTGTCGATATACTAAAGCTAGCATTGACACCCGAAGATTCTTCCCCCCTCCTCCTATTTCTACGCCTAACTACCATTGTTTGTCAACAACTTTTCGCTCCGGTGTCCAAATTTAATTGAAATATTTTGATTCTACCAAGTATTTATAAAACTGAATTTTTTTTTTCTCTGTAAAATAGCGGTTTTAAAAGCTTATCTTAGGGCCTCGGCGCGCTCTCATATATATATATATACATACTAGTAAATAGCAGTCTTTTATAGTACTAATATCATATTTTTACACTAATCATACGATAACAGCACTACTATCACTGGCAAGTCGAGATAACAATACTTATACTATACATATATAATACATATAGTACTAGCACTATTCTCCAGCCATCGCTCAGATTTGATTCCGGATGGCACCAGCGGCTCATGGATTGAGCAAGCGCTATTTCAGTTACACTCATTATACAAGCCTTATTCAACAAACGCTCTCGCGCGGAGTTATTAGCTAGAAGCTGAAGTACTTGTATAACTTAGCTGCTTCTCTCAATATATTTGTAGCGAATATACTGATTTTCACAGATCTTTCTACGGAAAGAGTTTATCCTCTTTTGTCTATCTATCTCATGGCATAGACCTTCTATTTACCCGAAAACTAGCAGGTTATCAAATTGTTTAGCATCAGTGTATATTACTTCATAAAATTCTTAAGAAATTTGCTATTACCTTCAAAGATTAGTTTTTCACTGCTTTTCCCAAGTCCTTTAAGTTCTTGCTACAACAATAAATTAACTCTCAAAGAAGTAGCTGAGGAAAAGGTCAAAAGGCTTCGAGTTTATTGAAGTACACCAATGCTGTTGACTTAATTCCCTTCAAGTTGTATGTTGGCTTCTTCAATAACTCGCTGACTCATTATGCAAGAGTTATGAAATTATAGGCCTTAATATGAAGTTTCATGCTCTATGTCCCTCCCTCCGAGGGACTCCTACATATTTTCCTCCACAGTAATTTGCGCTGAGATACTAGATAACAGCTATAAATTTTCATTATTGTCTAACCTACTATACTTTATAGGCGTGTATAAAGAGTATCAATTTTAGTAATATTAAACTTTTAAACCAATTTTCACTAAATATAAATAAAAGGTTAACTATGTTTCGATTGGAAATAAAAATTTACGTATTAAACTAAATAATTAGTATTAAAAGTAATTGATGATCAATCAAAAATTTTATCATATAGAAGTTCATAATTAAAAAAATATAATTAATTAACTTATAAAGTTTTAATAAATTTCCAAACGCAAACTTTTGTTAAAAAATACAAGCTGAATATTAGAGTTTGCAACGATTACTATAACTAATGACTTTTGGGGTTGCTCGGTGAGTTAAACTCAGTCACTAATTTAGGCAATATAAATATGTTTGAAAAGCAAATTTGATCATTGTCTAGCAAACAATGAGACTTCATTTCCACTTTTTAGGATGTTACCATTACCAAATTTATAGCTTTGTGGAAAAAAACTGTTTAAAAGTTTTATTATACCACCTAAAACAATATATTGGCTTTGTAGTCCTCTAAGCTAACGTCAGCTGCAACAAGTAATAAAGAAACGAGAAGCAAACTAGTCACATAATTCTTTCGTATGCACTTGCATGCTAAAAAAGACCTTTTGGAAGTCATTATAATGCTTAAAATAATTCCCCCTTTTTTTAAAAGGGGTGGAAGAACGGTTACTAATTAGAATATATTTCCGGAGATGTATCGAACCTGGACTGCTTAGTGTGGTGGAAAACGATGGGAAGGACCTCTCCTTGATTGTCAGCTTCTCTTTCAAGGGGGGTACCAGAGTCTCACAAGTTTTATAAAAAATATATATAAAAATTTGCTTAACAAGTTTGGTGCTCTTGTTAGGTTCTTAGGTTAACACCAGATGACAAGTGCCTGATAAAAATTATATTTTATATATTATTTATTAAACTAAAAGACCCATCCCACAAACGGATATCGATCTAAAGAAAAGAGAGAGAAAAGAAAAAACTGCGTTCTCCTTGAGACATCTATATTATCGCTACACTATTAATAATACTACAACCTTCACCTTAATAATTAAGTTTGCAATAAGAAGATTAAATAATACTGAACAAAAATTTTGAATAACCCCATAGGAATATAAAAATATCTCTCTTTGAGGCTTCCTTTCACATCAGTTTTTTAAGGCATATAGCTCATTCCATTGTATCATTAGAACTGCTGAGTTCACAAGCTGATGGTTTCGTAAAATAGTTTATTAGGGGTTATGAAAAAGTATAATATAGGAAAGGCGAAGGACTAAAAGAAACTTGTAGTTTATTTAACAATCTTTCCCAAAAGCTTTGCCACCTTGAACTAAAAGCGAGTGAGTAGAATACAATTATAAAGCAACGCTTGCCGTCTCATTTTTATTATTTTCAGTGATAAGCCCTTCCGATAATTTAAATAAAACTGATGTATTTTTAAGGTTTTGTTACAAGAATTTGAGTATAATAATTATTTTTAGCTAAAGTCAATATATTTTTCTTATTAGTTGCACGTTGCAGTCATTTTTCTTTAGTTAAAAAAAGGTTGTATATGAAGAGACTCCTTAACGATTACGATCTTCAGTCTTTTGAAAGTTAACTTTAATCATAAAATTAAGAAATAAAAAGTACTAATAAATTATATATTTTTTTAAAAGATCCTTGATTTTTTTAGATATCTTACAAAGAAAAAAAAAAAAAACTTGAATCTTTTTTGGTAGTAAATTTTGCCAAAAGTCATCCATTTGTAGTATTTCATAATATATATTACAGGTGAGTTTAAGCAGTAGTGAAGTTATATCTTTAGATCCATAATCTTTTACAGATTTTACAGAAAAGAAGTAATTTTTTAAAATTATTTGATCAGCTCTCCACAATTTTATTTTTTTTGATTAAGCTGAATTTTTTTTGTTTTGCTATGAGTTACTTGAATTTGCTAACGAGCAGACTCAATTACGAGCCACACATGGGGCACTTTATCGGAGCTTCAGTAAAGTGCTTTAAATGCTAGTTACTGTTTCTCAGGTGAAAAATATATTAGAAATTCTATATCAACCTGCAAATACTCGTGGTAAATCCGTATAATAGCTAATAGTAACAGTTATAGAGTCTGGTCTATTGGTATATGTCCCTATTAATGAATTATCCGAAATTGTTGTTAGTAAAACTGTCTAGTTATAAAAATAGCTATAATAAATTAAGGCTTGAATTAAAACGTTTATCCCCACAAAGTGAACTATTTTTGCTTGGTTCGCAGTCTCTTTGATATAAGGAAATTGTATAAACCAATCAACCGGGTGAGTTTCAGACTATTATGAATGGTTATGCGGGGGGGGAACTGAAGAGCCGTTTAATTACATCATTGGTCCATATATATGTATACAAATAATTTCTATTGCTCCATAGCAAATATCCAAAACGCAAGCTGTAATGCAGGGCTATCGAGACAAGGGTTTCATCAACTGCCGTCAGAGGTTCTTGCTCGTCAATAGAAACTGCCGACTTTAAAAACAAAAGTGGGAAACGCTGATAAACTAACGCTGAGGTGTTTAGAGTGGCAACAATATCGTGTGGTAAAATTTTATACAGAATTAATATGTGAAGTGCAATCAAAATTTTTTCATTCAGGAAGGAAGAAACTGAGAGAGATCTTTAAAGAAAGCAAAGAAAAGGAGCTATAATAGACCCGGTGGGTAGTGTCTCTGTCACTTGTCCAAAGTTTGATAAAAATTTAATGTTTAAAAGAAGCCTAAGTATATAATAGTAGACTCAAAGAACTCTTTTACAGCTTATTAATGGATTGTAAAATATTACCCAAGCCTAAAGTAGGCTATGATGGTGCTCTTGTAATAGTAGATAGATATTCATGGTATGTGTGGGCAAGAGAAATTAAAAAAGATAGCTACTTTCAAAGCACTAGATTTATTAGAATTAATTTACAAGATGCAAAAGCCGGAGGGGATGACCCCAACTCCCCTTTTTGCTCAAGGCGTCTTTTAAAGTAAAAAATTACTGGATTGGAAAGGTTTAAGTTTACAAATTTATTAGTTTGGAAAGGAAAAATTTATTAAAAAGAATTATATGCGTGTAGCACATCACGTTATAATTGTTGATCGCCACTAAGGCAGTGAAATTGCGGAAAATGCTGTTCAGAGAATAAAAAGGCTTTAACAGAAAGGTGTTATGGATAGCACGTAAAATTGCATGAAGTGCTGGACAATAATAATTTTTAAAAAGGTGCCTAACATGTTAAGGAGTATCCCCTACACTATTGCTTTTTAAATGCAGGTTAATTATTCTGAGTTTCTATTAAAAAACCGGCAGTTAAAAAGCATAAAGAAGAAATTAATTACGGCTAATTTATTGCAACATAATATAGATATAGTAAACTAACTAATGATATGGTAATATTCTTTGATGTAAAGTAGAAAGCAGAAAAACTAATTGCTGGAGACCTAGTTTATTTCAAGAAATAATAACATTGGTGGGGTCAGTTATTATCGAAAAAGTTTATTTAAGTACGAGATTATTGAAACGTCACTGAGTTCGTAGTATAAAACATATGGGATGAATTTCAATGCTAATGGAGAAAAATGAGGAAAAGTTGGAAATAAATAAGTTAGTGAATTTTTAATAAACCCCATATCACAACGACGGAAAATAAGGAAATCAACACAATTTTAAGTGATAAGTACGGTTATTTATAGTTAGACAGTATTAACTCCCCTGGATGAATGAGTAAAATGAAACAAAGCTCAAGGTCTAAATCCTTTCGAAATACCTAAATATGGTAAGCAGGTAGAATATTAGATATTACTTAAGGGTCCAGACAAAAACTTTAAGCCAAAAAAGTCTAATATTATTGTCGCGTGTAAATTTTTAAAAGTTCATCAATTTAAGAAAGCATGCTTTTGGCTATCAATTAAGTAATTTCAATCTTTTCCAATATATAGGTGTAAAGGAGGTCTTTATCTACGATTGCATAACCCTCGAGGGTATGTTACCTATACATGCCTTTCAAGGCAACAGTTTTTTAAAAGCTAATATCTTATTATGAAATAATCGGATGATTTGAGTACTGTAAAGCGTAAGGTTAAAAAAAAATTAGTTTTAAAATAGCTTTTAACTGTTAATAAATATAAACTGTTAAATACAAGTTGGAAAAAATATTATTTGTTTATAATATATGCAAAATATGCTTTTTAAATATGTTAAATTCATACAAGCAACTCATAACTGTTTTTATTTTAGTATTGTTAACATTGTTTTAAGTTAATTTAGAATTCTTAGAAAAAGCTTCATTAAATTTTAATACTTTCGTTTTATAATAGAAAAGGTAATAAGCCGTTTCACTTCCCATAAAGATGAGATTAAAAACATTTTTAATACAAATAAGTAAATCTTTTTTATAAAAAGTGGAAAAACATTTAAAAATCAACGTTGCTTGTAGTATTTTTAAAATTACTAAATCCCAAAAATGTTAAAAACTTTTTGAGTACTTTTATTAGATTTGTTTATGGAAGTCTACTATTAGAACAAACACAAATTTAAACAAACAAATAAATGTATAATTGAACCAAAATACCTTAAACTGAACTTTAGTTTTGTTACGAAGTAGAAGCAGATTAAACGGAAATTATTGCACTTCTTAGTATACTTACGTGGTTATCGGAATCTACTTTATGTCGAGCCTTAGTAAACTATCTCTTTTCGAATCTAGTTTTACTTCAAACAATTGCACCTTGAATAGTTATACGGTCATGGACTGGGGTATGTTTTATATATTATTACTATTTTAATTATTATTATATTTCATTTACTTAAGATTGATTTTTCCTGTTTGAGTGTGGTGAAATTTTACTTATATAATTATTTACTTAATGTTAGTTTACTATGACTTTTGAGAGTTTCTAACATTATTTGAATAATATTACGTAGGGGTTTTTTGAAGAGGGAAAAAAAGTTAAACATTAAAAAATTTATTATTTACTATACATAGTTTCGTTTATGTAAATTTATTCTATTGTTAGAGTAACTTAAGAAAGTGTAATTTTTCTTCTTTTTTTTATTCCTTTTTTTTTTGTTATTAATAAAATATTTTATAAGGTTTTGTTGAGTAAACTTTAAATAGACTTAATTTTAATGGTGCATAACTTCTTTGCTAAACGTTATTAACTTTTGTTTTTATAATTAAAGTTAACGAAATTACTTGAACTTGGTAATTAAGAGCTTGTTTATAGTATCCTATAAAAAAGATGGGCGCCATTGTTGGTTTAGAGGCAAGCGGTCTTTTATTTGGATTACTCCTGCACTTAAGTTGGGCTGTGCTTCTTTCCTTGTGTCTGCAGAAAAGCCGATGAGTTACCTGGCCAAACTGTAAGTGTAGAATATAAGTAAGAGTGTAGTAGGTGCAAACTTGAAATCAACGCTGGAAGCATCAGCCTTGAGATAACATCGTGATCAGAGATGACTTCCTCGCTACTGGCGGGATTATGGTTTCTACGACCTCACACAATCCTCCTTTTTCTTATAGTTATTCCTAAACTAATATTCTTTTTATTATAAGGCTGCTGAAGACCTAGGAAAAAAGCTGGGCTGAAATGTTATGAATACTTGATGCTTATCGAAATCACCGAGTTAAAAAAAAAAGGGGAAAAAAATTATCGACACACCTTTTGCAGAATAATGGAATATATATACAATACTTTTAATCTCACGCCCTTATTTTCCATCTTGATTAACGCTTATGAAATATATTTTTAGCGCATCAAGCTCTCGTTTTTGAATTTGTTCGCTAAATAAAAATTTCTTCTTAATTTTTTTAAATAACTTAAGTGTTTTGATTATAAAAATTACAAAATACATATATAAGCTTGCAAAATATTTGAACTTAATTTTTCACTATATGTTCAAAGTCTAGCAAAGACGAGTTTACACGTTTAAGGTAACGCAAAGGAACTTTTTGTAAATGTAAATAACCTTAAAGAGGACTACAAATTAAATTAACAATTAACAGTTTTTCATAGCAAGAGGCAAACATATTTAAAGTTCCGTACTTAAAAAAATATAAAGGGTTCGAGCTTGAGAAATTTAACTAATTACAGGAGAATTCATTCTGCTGTTGCAGTATGACTTTTCCTTATGAGGCAAACCACACCAAGCAACACCCTAAGTTGTAGCCCAAAGTGTTAAGACCCGGCCCCTTGATAAACCATTTTCTACCACATAAGAGGGCGTCCACTTTTCAAAATACTGGGTAAATCCAAGATGTGATAAACAAAAGGACATTAAAGCTTTCGTATAAATTGCCTTTTCCTCGCTTGTTCGTTTTAAAATTGCGAGTAAAAATAATTTTTATGGTAAGAAGCACTTAGCTAAGGCAACTGAAGAACTATTATTATTCCATAACATTTGCTGCTTTTCTCTTTACCTAGTGTATACTACGTAGTTCATCACCTATCCTACTATCGTTGTTAATAGTCAACTTTAGTTATAAAATTACGACCTTGTTTATTTATTTCGCACACGTTGAATTTAGAATATTTCAATTACAGTCTACTACTCCAGGAACATTCGTAGGATGTTCAAGAAGCAATATGTTGTTCAATACTTAAAAAATGAAGAGTACTTCTAAAATGTTTACTATCTTCCTTAAATATTTTGTTTTTAAGCACGTAGTTCCTGTGAGATCCTATAGTGATGTTGCAGTTCCTGTAATTATCCTACCCCGTTTTAATAAATTATAAAGTTATTAGAAGCCATGAGGTGGCGAGCTAATAAGAGATTACACTTTACGACAATTTCTATTTTTCCTCTGTCTACAAAATAAATCTCAAATATATTGATTATTACGACCTTTTCTTACTACTTAACTTGCAATACGCGTCCTGTTTTAAGGTTTATTTTATTTCCAGATCCCAAGTAATATACAACATACAAACCCCGCTTAATCCTTCTTAGACCGGAATTACCAGTACCCATTATTTGAAAACAATCTTAAACAGTTAATAGACGAAAGTATGCCTTAAAAAGTGACAAATTTTACCATTCTTTAGAAGACTTTTGCGATTATGTTTATACAGGTTCATTCATAATAAAACGTTTCTGTCTTCTTTCTCGCTGGAACTATAGTAAACTAAGTAAACTCTACAAACCAAGCTTCTATATGCATTTTGAAAACTTTATGACATCCCTATACTTTCTTACTTTTGCATATAGTGTTTGCACATAGAAGTTATAGTTAAATCTTTTATTTTTTAATAAAAAAAAAACGTCAAAAAGTAGGCGCCACCTATCAAAAACTGGTGTTTCTTTCTGTTTTTCGCTTCATTAATAGTTGTTAAATAGCTCATTTCACCATAATTATTTTATTTCCTCAAAAACTTTATAAAAATAGTTTAGGTTATTACCACAAGCTTAATGACTTTTAAATTCTACTTTTATAAGGCTATTTTATTGCGCCCTACTGTAATGTATAAATTAAAATTAGTTTAGTGTAACGTATAAATTTCCCTCTTATTATTTTCTCGATTTATGTCCGTTTTTGATATTCCGACATTTCGGACTTTGGAAATATTTAAGAGCTATTTATTATATAGATTGTTTAAAACACTAATTTACTGTATAAATATCGCCAAGCCCTATATTACTCAATCTTATTTGTATTACGCTGCATTTATGCAATATGTTTGTGAATTAATTTGTGACTCAGCTTACTGGTTTAATTTAGCTGAAGTAGAACGTTTGTAGTAATCGGCTCTACAGCACATTAAAAATCGCCATCTCACTTAAAATTTCTTTCTGCTTAATAACGGACCTAGGTATTATTAAAATAAGCTTTAGATAACTAAACTTTATAATTTCGTATCGCAAGTGCCTAACTCTTAAATAGACCTCTTTAAAAGTTCCGCAACATAAGTCGCTTAGAAACCTTTTTTTTATAGAAACTCGCTGGACTTTAATAACCTCCGGGTTTTGTCGTAGTAGCTACTTCTTCTGGTGATGTTTTAGCGCCTGGGGCTCGATGGGGTCCAAAAACTTCGAATACTCGAGCTCTCAACCAGGAGTGATCACAGACCTGTTAGATAATATCTTTCGATCGATGAAGTGTCATTATTTCCTTAGACTTTAACATACAAAAACTAGCACTTACGCATGTCGCGTGGGTCGCAATAAGGTGCCCCGTCCTATTACTCTTAAATAAGTTTGCTCACCCGCAGGCGAGAAGTGTGCCTGGCTAGCCTACTGTAAAGGGCATTAGCCATTAGGTTGGAAGACGACGTAAAAAGGGTCAAGCTGATGGTCCCGGTGAAGAGCATCATTTCGAACAAACCATGGCGCGTTTGTCATCCAGCGAAGCAATTTTATCTGTCGCGCCACTTTAGTTTAGCAGTGGCAGCCTATATATTTTTTTGCACTATATCTTAGTCCCTCAGTGCGAGCGATCATTAGAATTCCGATAAAACCTGTTTACTAACTGGCATCAAACCCTCCAAATGTGGAATCAGGGTAGGCGATTGGGGTTTAACAAAATCTTATTAGGAACCCCACAAACTATTTTAGTGTGTGCTTGTGTGGGGTTCAGTGTAGTAGTCGATGTAATGCTCATTACAGTCGTACAATGCAATTAAGATTAATTAACCGTCTCTTGCTATTAACCCTCACTACTTATTTATAGGAGTCATAGTTTTTATACTAAGCGAAAGTGGTCAAATGTTCTATACTTTCCCAATATCTATATAGCTGACTAGGCTCCCATAAAGCCCCATTTCGAGAACTTTTTAAATATAACTTGTGGTTACCAACTTTACATACTTTTCATTCTTTACTTGGTGTACAGTATCCTGATCTATCACTTAAATTTTATATTCTTATTAATGAGTTTTACTTTTATGTAAGGGCAAACGGGTGCTTTACACACCCTGAAGTTTTTTTTAAAAAATTGCAGTACCGCTCTTTCTCTTCTTAAAATCGCAGTGTAGGACCCGCTTTCCAGAACCACAACTTGCTTGAGGTAAATAACTACGAAAAAATTTTCAACAACTTAAAATATTCCAGCCTCCTTTTCTCTCTCAACTCGGTCTATAAAGGCATGTATTACACATTGATAGCAACAAGGGAAAAACTAAATTTATCTATGCGTTTTTCAACCTTAGCAAAATGGTTACTTTGTATTATATATATTTATAAGACTCAACTTTAAAATTTTATATATAACTGGCAAGGAATAAGTTGTATTCAAGGTCATTGAGAGTAGCATAAAATATATATTTATTTTGTCTTATACTTGAGGAGGTCATGAAGCAAATGCACAATCTATTTTTTTTTTTTTAATGACGATTCCCTCGAAGAATAAATTGAATAGAACTTCTTACATCTAATATTTTTCACTTCCAAAAAGATTTTTTGAACGGTAGTAATTTAATAATTCGGTATTTTTTTAGTTTATAGGGCAAATAAGGTTGAAAATTCATAGGATAAAGGGTAGAGATAAAGTGGGGTCTACCGTGCGAGTGAAAGGAGCAAGGTTTTAGATTAACAGAGTAAAGACTTTGGTTTGTTAAAACAAGTTAATATAATATTTTAAACACAATTTTCTCTAATTAACATTTTTTTATATTTTACTGAGGAAGATAGTTTTCAAATGCTTGTCTAACTGCTCGTAAATTAATTTGATTATTGGTAGAAACAATAACCCTTTGAACGTAAGTTATCCATATGGGTTTGAGGGTTAGTTTATTGTAAATACGCTTCCTAGAAATTATTTTAAAATACTGTGTTGTTACGAATTAAAAGAGGTAAGGGTTTTCTGAAGATAATTTGAGAGCGCCAAAATTACAAAAGAAGAATGAAAGAATTATAAAAGTAAAAAATAGGCTACTATTAAGTACCATTTATTAGCAACGAAATAATGATTTATAAAAGGAGTAAAACTACGAGAGAAACTAAGTAGGTACCACTACTAAGATCATATAATAAAAGCAAAATGCGCTTCACTATAAAATATATAACAAAAATTGAGGAGCTCTACACTAGCTGCAATCCTTTTCTCTAAGAGTTGAGCCCGAGGTAAATTAATTAGGTGGTAGAAATAATAACATGGGGTCAATTGTATAGTGGTGTGGTTCCCTCTCAACAAAATTTAAGAAAAAAAATTGTTTCTAAGTTGTCAAGTCAACGCTCGTGTATAGACTTTTAACAAAAATACTAAGTTAATAAAATGATTTCCTTTCTCTTACAAAGGTACATAATTTAGCCTCCTAACTTTTGTTTTATTAAGTAATGCTTAGTGTTATTAGTAACCTTTTAGATCACTAATGAAGTTTGTTTAGTTTGCTTGTTTATTTTTTGTTTTTAGTTTTAATCAATTACTAATCCCTGCTCGCAGAACGAACAAAAATAAAGCAGCAAGGCGCTTAAAACGAAAAAAATTAGTCGATTTCTTTTTAGTTGTATATGTTTATATATGTGGACCGCTAGCGCAATAATCATACACTTTTTAGATCAAAAAATCTCTAGCAGCGTTTTTAAGCCCCCAAGATTGGCAACCGAGGAATCTTTAAAACAGCTTTTATTTTACTTGTCGTTTAGTAAAAGTTTTTGTGGCGGGTATATACTGTTACAATTAGCTTGTATTTAATAGTTAGCATTAGACGAGGTTAATTTAAAACGTACTTTTAATTTTGCATTATTGAGTCATTTGAATTGATTAAAATGGGAAGTTACTTTTTTCATTCACATTACATTTCATATATAATTCTCTGTTATTATATTTTTAATAGAGTTTTTAATTAAAAATTAAGAGGTGTTTACTGTTATACATTTTGTAAATGTATTTAGTAATAGTTAGGTAGGTTTAAAAAAGAACAAAATTATAAAATAGCGCACACCTAAGAGAATTTTGGAGTTGCAGAGTCTTACAAGGTAGACGGATCTGTATTTAAGATTTTCTCAATAAGATATATGAATTAAATAGCTTAAAATAATAGCATAATGGTGTGAAATAGAGCATCTAGCATTAAAATAATAGTAGATTTGTATTATTAACTATTAAAAAGTTACTGAGAAAACTTATTTTCAATGCATCTAAAATTAACACAATGCCACGAAGATGTGCAAAAATAATTAAGCAATCATGCCACATATCAGTGATATAATTTAACAATATAAAGTTAGATTAATAAAATTTATAAAAAATACTTTTCTTACTTAAGTAAAGCCAATACAATATACCATAAACAAAGTAAGATTTATTTTAATGTTTTTTGTTTTTATGCAAGTTCATCATTAATATTACTATGTAAAGAAACAAAATATCGGTGAACGGTGTGAAAGCAACAGCGAAAAATCTCTTTCCCCGTGTACCGATTTGTTAAAACCATAAGTTGTAGAAACTTCACCCTTCGTCCTTTTAGAGCTAGGCCGACTATACCTAGGATCATAGAGTTAAGGCTCATATTTTTGTGCAAAGTTTTTTTGGTCACCGTCCAATCACAAAGGATGTAGCTCCTACACGCGATAGTAGTGCTAATCGTAGTAAAAGAGGTTCAACTATATAACTTGCAAATACCTATACGAAAGAAATGATATTCTATTGTAAATCTTCTGAGCACTAAAAAAACGCGCCAGGTCCTGATGGTGTAACCAACTTAAACACCTTTCTCAACAATAAAGGCCTTATTAGTTTCACTCAATAGTTATTTTTAAAAATCCTGTACAATTCCTGAACGATAAAAAACGGCAGCAGGTCTTGTGCACTGCTATATTAAAGTGTCGTTCTACCACCCTAGAGCCCTATAAACCTTTTATCATGTATTGAAATTTCTGAAGTTGTAATAGTTGGAAGATTGCGAAAGTTTGTAAAGAGTACTAGTTGTATACCAGAGTATACTTTTAAACCCCCAGTAGGCCACTCTACTACGCAGGAGCTTTTGTGTTTCTTCGGACCCGTCATGAAAGGAGCATAAATATCATTAACCTGCCCTGTGTAATATTTTCAGGTGTCGATGAGGCATTCGACAAGGTATGACACGCTAGGCTTCTAATAAAACTATCAATCTTTAGATGCCCAGTTTATTTTCTATCTCTTCCGTCATTTCTGCATCAAAGAACTTTTTGATCGGAGTGGGAAAAGCTAGTTCATCTATATAAAAGAACTAGATAAGGGAGTGCCAGAGGCTCTATGCTGTCTTTTTTTTTTTTTATTTGCTTTATACATATCGGAAATACCAAGACCTGACAATACCTTCACTTTTTTGTAATGGTTGCAATGATACTGCTGTCTACGCCCGTCCCAAAATCACCTTATATTGCTTTAATGCACGTGCAAATTATATTTCTGCACTTGAGGTATGGTTTGATCAGTGGCGAATTACAAAATAACCCACTTTAGAGCCAAGATTCTTTTTGTGTCGCAGAGGAGCTTTTAAACGGAAATAATTATTATAACACTTTGCGGTCAAGCAATGCCTTAGCAAATGAAAGCTAGATACTTGGGTATTTGGCTTCGATAAGCAATTTTCCTTGCGCTATCACGTTAACTACCTCAATAACAAAGCAAAGTTAAATTTTATCCCCTTTTGTGTAAATAGAGTTTTTGGTTGGTGAACTACAAACTTGAGCTTTATTTGCAAATTTCTGCCGACTTTAACTAATGCAGCCGTAGGGTAGTCTTAAAAACTAAACATTGTGCGATTTCAAGTAATTCAAAATCTGCGGGGGGAAAGCTGTCGAAAAGCTCTTCAACTTGTCTGATTTTAGAAGACAAAACCTTCAGTAACTTGGTTAATAGTTTAGTGGGTGATCAGGATGCTGATTACGTACTGCACTTCCTCCCCAAAAGAACGGGACAAACAGGGTACTAGCCCCCGAATGAAGGCTAAGCGGCATGGCGCACGACTTAACGAGCATCCGCAAAATTTTTTAATAATAATAAAAAATCGACTGCTGAGGGGTATTTCAGGTGCCTTAATGTTTATCCGGGGCGCTCTTTTGCATAGTGACCTAAAGTTGATAACATTTTTTATATATTTTCGTCGCATTACCGTGGGTAACTATGATAAACTTTAGCTCACCCCAACGGTTATATTTGTTCGAGACAATGCATGGTGCAGGTCTTCCACTCGTTGTAGGAGCCCACGACACTTCACCGCCTTAAAGCCCGCTCAGACGTACAAGTCTTCTTTTTTACGTTATAATCAGGTTGAGTAGTATTTTAGACTTTTTACCAATTGTGGGACTGGTGGGAGTATGTCAACTTTAAGGATAAATAAATAAAAGGAGGTAGAATGATATATACATGGAAATGAATTAACAAAAGCTTAAACCTACTACGTACGCTATCAACTTGTGGAAAGCTTGTAAGTTCAGCGCATTTTGACCTGAGCGAACAACAAAAATACCATTTATTAAAAATAAAATAAAGTTAGTTCTTGTTGCCTGCTTTACACTTTTTTAGCGGTTTTTTATCGGGTTAGGTTATAGTTTTAGAAACTATTTGACCACTAAGTAAGATCTTATATCGGAAATAATAATAATCGAATTAACAAAATATTTTTAAAGTATACTTCTTAAAGGCAATAGAGGCACCAATTAAATTAAAAGACCCCTTTTTATTTATTAAAAGTTCATTTAAAGAGATTTGTTCTACCTATGTAGCTAGATCTATGAAATTTCGTAGGAATAAAAGAAGGTAGAAACATATAAACACTGGCCCTGCTCGTTGTAAAAGACAGTTATCAAAATTAAAATTTTCACGGTATTTAGGCAACATAAAGATAATAACTCTAATAAAGTTAGTAACACTGGTGTTAACACCTTGGAGAAACGGAGGAGTCAAATTGTTTACGGTTGTTCCAAGTCGTATTTGGGAGCTAGCCTAGCTGTACGTTCTACTGCGAGCAACGTTATCCTCCATAAATAAAGCGGTTTCCTCATTCTTTTAACAAAATTGTTTGTTATAGTAAATTTGTTAGTTAAAAGCTCGATCTCCCGGTAAAGAATACTAATACTTATTATTTATAAAAGTTTTTATGAAAAAAAAAATAGTAACTCATTAGAAAGCTTGAAGATTAGTCAAACTAATAAAAAACTTAAAACAAAAGCAGACAATAAAAAAAAATTAGTAGTAATTAAGAGAAAAGCGGAGAGGTTTTTTACAAGAATGCTAAAGCTGTCCGCATTATGAAAGCCAGAAAAATATTAAGTGATAAATCAAACTGTTAGCAGTTAATAATACCACGAGAGTAAGGCTCACAGATGGTTTTAAGATGTGCTCCAAGCACTGCGAATCTACCGAAGTAATTTTTTAATTTAGTAACGTAGTTTTTATTAAATAAACTCTTCTTCAATTAAAATTAATTGGATTAAATGCTTACTTTAGATAAATTCTTCTGTAAGCTTTGTGATAATATTTTTTGGTAAAAACAAAAATGTCTTCTATTTATGAACCTCAGCCATATCGGGACAGTCACATGATATTATTTTTAAAGAAATTTAATTGAGATGTGTATTTTTTACTTAACGGGGACAAGTAGTTTAGCATAACCCCTACCAACAAATATGGTAGTATCCAAAAGTATAATACAAAACTGAGCTGAGTTCAGCAGACTTTATCGTATTTAATAGGTTTTTGGCTTCAGGTTCAGCTTGTTACAATTTTCGAGACGCGTATCGTCTGCTCGCGAAATTAATGAAGAGTTTAATTTTATCTTTGTTAATAGGTTGTGATATGTTCGAGTATTAGACTTAACCAATTTGTCATTTTAAACGTACTGATTGAAGAAAATTTATAATTATATCTTTAGAGAGTTGCAAATTAAGTCAATTATTTCCTATTAGACGCAACTTTTATTTCTTAAGCACCGAAATACTTGTTATAAGTATGCATGTAATAACTCAACCTCTGTGGTACTCTGCTACAAAGTAGAAACTAACACTTTAGGGCGTAATAAAATTAGTATTATACTGTTGTCCAAGAGGTGTACGCAACAATCCTACACCCATGTTCTAATTTCGTATAAATCCTATACATAACGAAAATAAACCGTCTAACAAAACTCGCAACACTAAGAAAAAATAATTAAGTTAAGCAAATATAAGGGGAAACACAGGCTTGACCAATGGAATAATAAGAGGACTGGAAAAAAAAAAATTTCTACGCAAAAGGTTGTTTATCTAATATCTTTAGTATTTATTGTTTCATTATAATATTTTATAGTGTAAAATTAATAGTCTTTCTTTCAGAAGTATACAGCGGAGTGTGGATTTGAAATTTATTAAAAACGTCGTATTTATTTAAAATTAAACAGCAAGAAAGTTTTAGCGTTGGAGTCAATTCGCTATTAATAAAAAATATTTGTTTAGTTATAAAAAAAATTTATATGAATTACTAATGAAAAAAATTAACCATTAATTAATTAATGCTTTAATTTCTGTTCTGCAACTTGGAAGTAAAAAAAAATTTATTTAGTGATAATTTTTTATTTATAAATAAAAAACAAAACGGATAGTTCGTCACAAAACTTTGCGGAGCATTCACTTTGAATATGGAATTTTCATTATAAACTTCAAAGTCAACACCACTCAGTCTAAATATAGTAATATTCATATTAAAAGTAAAATAGCATTATCCCGGGCTCTTTCCCGTCTGTGCTACGGTTATTTTTTTTCAAATAAACAATTGATGATTAATACAAATTTATTAAAACTTGACATAATAAACTAAAGAAATATTAACTAAACTACAGAAAATTAAAAGCTTTTGTTAATAAAACCATATGAAAATGTATATTGACTACATGTAATCGATTAAAAGTAGGAATTACTATTATTCCACTTTGATTATCTATAATTTACAGTATTTTTCGATAAAATTATTGTTTAATAAAAATAGTTAAAAATTTTTTTTCATCAAAAATAAATAAAGTATATTAATATAAATGTATAATGGTTGCTTTCATAAAAGATCTTGACTTTCATGTGGTATTCATTATATATAGTATCATTATTTTATAAATTTTTGTGATAAGTACGAAATATTTCTAAAAATTTAGAATAATAAACGGAAAATAAAGTTAATGAACAAAAAATAATCATTAAATATAATGAACTTAAGGAATTTATGATTAAAGCAATATAAAGTGATTATTTAAATTTTTATTGAAGATGCATAAAATATAAAAAAAAGGAAAATATTTAAACAATACTAAAAATAAAAGTTTTTTATATATATAATATATATTATTCATTTTTTTCTAATAAATTTATGATAAAAAACGTAGATATTTAAAAAGTAAAATATTCCATGTATATTTTTAGAGATACCAAAAAATTGTAATAAAATAATATTTATTTATAAGAATTAATGAAAACAAGAAAAAAGTAACAAAAATAAGTATTATTATTTTACTTTCTTTATAAAAAAAAAATTTGTATGTTCATCTTTAATACAACAAGGGATGTTATAAATTCAAGGAAGTAATTTTTTTATAAGTAAAATATACTTTTCTGTTATTGTATTAACGTTATTTATACCGTTACTCTATTATTTAAAACATTAAAGAAGACATATTAGGGACTTTAGCGGTTTTGTAAGGACAGAAAAATTAGGGAAGCAGTAAGAGTTTGCGTTAAAATACAATGATAAATGCAAAAATTTTATTAGTCAAAATAAACATTCTACAAGTATTTAAGAGGCAAGATTAGTGTCAAAATTGGTATTCATTGTAACTATGACGAGGGTGGGCTGTCTCTTTGCTGTACTCTTCTTTTCTATTTTCCAGGGGAGATGGGTGTATTCACAGTCTGAACAAAAATCTCACTGTCATGGGCCATATACCGACCGTAATAAATTGTAAGTACGCCTGCTTGCCTAACAAATTACTAACACGATTGTATGCGTAAAAACCATGAGAAGACTAGGGTATTCATCATCTCTATTTATAGTCGGAAGTCTTTTTAACAATATACTTTTGAGTATAATTAAGAACCTAATCACAATTTCATAGCAATATACTTTTTGCTATAACGACCTTTACGGCAAAGCATATATATATTAAAGGGATTTAGGAGGCTGCAACATCGTTACTTTTCCGCCAAAGGGAGCAAGTATGACAAGTGCTGTAACTTCTATGTAAGATTTGACTTCATTTATATTCTTTAATTTTAAATGAGTAAAAAAAGCTATATAGGAGATGTATATATTCTCTAAATAGTAAAAATTTTTTTCAAGTTGAGTGTTTTTTAGCTGCAATGTATCTTATTCCTTAAAAAAAAGGGTCTTAAAGGTATATAAATATAGAACTATACATTTTTTTCAAGTTTTTATTTTGATTATTACTGACTTATACTATAAGAAATTTAGATTATAACCAACTTACCTCTATCAGCAAAGAAATGTTCTTTGGCCTTCGTAATTTGACTGTTTTGTAAGATTATAATTATGATTTATATTAAAATATATTATTATATAATAATATTCTCTTCACTCATGCTTTTCGAAATCCCTCATAAATTATACACCGTACTTTACAAAATCAATAGAGTACTAGATAAATAATAAAGTTACCTCCTTTTAATATTATTAAAGATCATTATCCCGAGTCACTATTTTTTAATTTCTATTGCAATGGTAACAAGAGATTACTTGTAGATCTTTATGGGCTAACAAAATGAAAGCTATTGGAGATGGTTCGTTTTCTCATCTCACTGCCTTGACGGAACTGTAAGTTGGATATTTCTTATTAAAATGCTTGTGGATTGCCCCACGGGGATCTACCTTCCAAAAGCTAATTGATACGTCTAAGCACCATAGCCTTGCTAATACCGCCCTCTCCGTTAGTTAGACTTTATTTTTTTCTGGGATTCCGTATTTGCTATATAATGTTTCTAAAAGTATTAAAAGCCCGCATGGTTAAATTTTTGGGCTTAATAATAACCCTAGTTATTTGTAATATTTCTTCTAATAGTATTACTGATGTAAAATTTAGGGAGTTAGGTTCTAACCAAGTTACATCCCTCAGCAAAGGAATGTTCTTCGGCCTTCGTAGTTTGACTTCATTGTAAGATTATACCTATGATTCTATTATAAATTTTTTTTTTTATTATATAATAATATTCTGTTTACCCATGCAATTTGAATGTATCATAATTTGTACGCCGTACTTCAAAATTAAATAGCTTACCAGATAAATCATATGGATACTTTCTTATAATATTTTTAAGTTTTAATACTCTCGTAGTCCATAATTTTATTAATTCCATTAGCAATGATAATAAGAGATTACTTGTAGATCTTTATGTTGTAACAAAATGAAAGCAATTGGAGATGGTTCGTTTTCTCATCTCATTGCCTTGACGGAACTGTAAGTTGACTATTTTTTATAAAAACGCTTGTGGATTTTCCCACGGTGATCTATCTTCAAAAAGCTAATTATTACATATAAGCAACACAGCCTTGCTAATACAGTGCTCTCTGTTAGCTAGGGTTTATTTTTTTCTTGGTTATCGTATTTACTTTATGAAGTTCCTAAAAGTATAAAAGCCTGCATGGTTAAATTTTGGAGCTTAATAATAACCCTAGTTATTTGTAATATTTCTTCTAATAGTATTACTGACTTATACTATAAGAAAATTAGATCATAATCAACTTACATCGATCAGCAAAGGAATGTTCGTTGGCCTTAGTAATTTGACTTCATTGTAAGATTATAATTATGATTTTATCAAATATTTTATTATAAATAATATTCTCTTTCTTCACTCATGCTTTTCGAAATTAATCATATATTATACGCCGTGCTTTACGAAATCAATAGAGTGCTAGATAAATAATAGAGTTACCTTCTTTTAATATTATTAAAATTCATTATCGCGGTCGCTATTTTTTAATTTCTATTGCAATGGTAACAAGAGATTACTTGTAGATCTTTATGGGCTAACAAAATAAAAGCAATAGAAGACGGTTCGTTTTCTCATCTCATTGCCTTGTCGTCACTGTAAGTTGGTTATTTTTATTAAATCGCTTGTGGATTACCCCATGGTGGTCTTTCTTCTAAAAGCTACTTAATAAATATAAGTAGCATTACCTTACTACGTTTTTGAGCTTAGTAATCAAAATTATTAGTATGTTTATTACTAATATTATGACTGACGTTAATTTTAAGGTATTTAGAGGATAACCAACTTACATCCCTCAGCAAAGGAATGTTCTTTGGCCTTCGTAATTTGACTTTATTGTAAGGCTATAATTATGATTGTATCAGAAACTATTTTTTTATTATATAAATAATATTCTGTTTACCCATGCAATTTGTTTCTATGATAATATGTACGCCGTACTACAAAATTTAATAGCCTACCCTGTAATACGTTTGGTTACTTTGCTGTAATATTATTAGAAGCCTTTATAGTTGTCTTCTTTTTTTTTTTTTTAACCTATTGCAATGGTAATTGTATATTACTTGTAGAGATTTACATAAGAACAAAATAGAAACAATTGAAGGCGAAACATTTTCTCATCTCAATGCTCTTACGATACTGTAAGTTATTTGGTCTGTATCTTACTGCTCTTGGAGTGAATGTTATGAGGCACTTTAATTTTTAAGCGTTCTTAATATTAGATAGAAATAAGTTTATTGATAATTGATAAATTGCATTTATTTTGCTACTCGTGCTTAGCGTACTATTTTTGCTATTTTTTTCAATACTTAGTAAAAGAACAACCTACTTTTTGTTAAGTAATGTTTATTTATACATAAGACATAAAGTAACTATATCTTACATTGTTTCTGAATAAGAAGCTGTAGTAAAAATTTATTGAATATGAAAAAAAAAAATTTTTTTTAAATATATATTAATATTAAAGTTTTTTTTTATTGGAAGAAATTAATTTATAGTATTGAACCCTAATAGTTTATCTTGATTGTGGTTTAACTTTTTATATAACTCATTTTAATGGATGTTTATAATAATATATTACAAGTTTTCCTACTGGTATTTTTTCCTTTGACTTATCAAGTTTACCTATTGTTACCCTATTGTTTCCCCTAACATTAATTTTTAAGGCAACTCTACTGTACGTTTAATTCTATTTTTCAGATGCTTTCTTTCATTTTTCCTTAATCTTGTTTTGCATATGAAGGTACCTTTTTGACATAAGTTGTTTTACTTTTTCCAGTGATTTCTCTTAATGGTTAAATATAATGTTGCGGCCAAATTATTCTTTTTGTACTTATTGGGGCATCGCTGTTGTTTGTGTGTAGCATGTGTTTAAATAAGTTGAATAATTTTTAACTTTTTGGAAACATTTAGGAAGTTTAGCGGTACTACAATAACTGAGATTGGGGCCAATGCATTTGATGTTCCCTGTTACCCTTATGGAATGTAAGCATCTATAGCTTTGTTAGCACTGGAGTATTAGAAACGTTTCTTAATTGTCATATCCATTTTACTAGTGACATAGTACTTGACGAAAAATTTCATTGCTGCTCGCGGATTCTTTACCAAGAATTAAACTATTTTAATGAAAAGTGCACTTTCAAAGGGAAAACAGAAAACTTTCATCATTTCGAAAAGGTTAATTGCCTCAACGGAAATAAGCTAAGATTGAATCACGCGGTAATTATGAATACTGAAATTAAACCGTGATCATCCCTAAATGAGGCGAGAAGTAGTGAATTTGCAAGGACTGAGTTTTTCTCTTTAAAGAAATAAAGGCGATCTAATGATAATTTTTAAATGTTTATTTTTAATTTTTTTTTACGTTATTTAATCTGGGTTAATTATGGTTAGGGTTAGGGTTAGATGTAATGATAATCTTTGCAAACAAAAATTATCATAAAGCTTCTTGAAGATACTCAAACTATTTCTTTTATCAATATACTTCCATATGCGGTATAGAATAGTTTTATTAATAAAAGTTTTTCGCTAAAATCTCCAGAGGTGTCCTTGAATCAAGCTTGACTGATTGTTCAAAAAAGTATCTTGAATCAGGATCCTTTCTGCTGCCGGGGCTTCTTCAGTGGAATTTGAGGGCACTTGGTAAGCGAAAAAGCGAAAAGTTCTAGTAGAGGGCTTTTAAACCTCTTATATACCTTTTCATCTTTATACTCGGAAAGTGGTTTCTAGAATAATTATAAATGTTCGGGAACATTTCATATAAAAAAAGCATATGACTTTAATATTAGGTTTAGGAACATTATAAAAAAGAATCAGTGCTAGCTAGCTCCTCCTTTTCTAATTAATAATGCTCCACTTTCCGAGTTTACGAAACGATTCGAACCCAATAATTCATTGATATTCCGATGTCTGGAATATCCAATCGTTATAGGGCAATTATTTATCATAGCTGATATGACATTGGTGGCAAGGGCATTTCTAATCCAACTTCGCCTCGGTCCGTTCGGGTCATATCGGATATGAAAAAAGAAACGTTTCGTCAAGGTATGGCTGTTATCGTTGTTGTCCTTTTTAGATAACAATGAGAAAGCAAATCTAAATATTACATATAATCTTTTTTTGGAATGTCCCTCTCCATTAACCTTGCAAAAAGTTTGTTACAACATGATAAAAAATCCTCGCGAAAAGAATTTTGTCTGTAATATTTAGAAATTAAGCTTCTCGCCATACCTTTTACAACTCCTGGCGGATGTGCCGAATGAGGGGTAGGATATATAAATAAATTTGTATCCTTTTCCGCCGATGTTGTCCATACCATCTTACCATTAGTATGAATACAGATGTCGAGGAATTGTAATTTACCATCCTTCATAGATTCTTTAGTCCATTTCAGACCAGGAATACTGTTAAGGATGGCCAGCATTTTTTTCTCTAAGAATCTCCCATTATCTTTTAAAATCACCAATGCGTCATCCAAGTATTTTTTATATATGAGATTGGATTTTAAAAGAGGGTATAATTTGGTAGATTCATAGTAAGCAACATAAAGGGTTGCTATACTGGGGACTACTGGATCCCCTATAGGAATGCCGTTCGTTTGAATGTAGAGCTTGTCATAGAATTCAAAATAACCAGTACTCAGAATTAAACGAAGAGCTTCTACAAACAAACCACCATGAATTGGCACAAAATACTCTAGAATATATTTTTTAATCTCTTTATATGCTTCCATGGGGGAATGGAAGTATATAAGGCTGAAATATCTAAAGACATTAGTTCATGATGAGACGACAAAATGGTACCGGAATAGCAGTCAGGATATCATCAGAATTCCTGATATAAGAAGGGATGGTGGAACCATTTCGACAGACCAGGAATAAGTGTATTAACACACGCAACTAATGGTCTAATGTCTGGTGCACATCTAGGAAAACCTTTTTTGTGTACCTTGGCTAACCCGTAAAAATAATAAAGTTTAGTCTTATCCAGATGATGTAAAATGATTCTGGTCAGTTTCATAATTCATTATTTTTATCCAACATTCTTTTTACCTGCTGATAAAAACCAAGAATCTTATCTCGACGCGTTGTCAATATCTCCTCTTTATTGCGCTTCTGAATTTCGAAATAAGAATTTTTATTTGTAAATGGTCGCTACACCATTTTACATACTGTATTGTGGTCATTAATGCAGGGCCTTGGTTTTTATCAGTATTGATCACTTTCAGATATTTGTTATTCTTAAATTCCTTTAAGAAAATTGTTCGAGTAGATTCTAAATTCCACTTGAATAGTTTTTCTATTCTTGTAAAACTTTCGAACGTGCTCTAAAAAATTAACTTTTAGACATCTGAAAGTATCAATAACCTCTCCCGGGACATTGTCCTGTATGAAAGATTAGTTGGACACATTAACATTGCTTTTGACAAAATTATTAGAGAAATAAGCAAAGTGGAGTGCTAAGCTGATTCCTCTCATCATGTTGTCAAAAACTTCTTCGTAGTCTTTCATGGTTAAAAAAGGGGGTGCGGGACAAAAGTTGAGTGCTAATAAAGATATAAATTGAGTTCCATTTCATTAGTTGTATGAATAATTCTATTATTATCTTTCCAAATATATAAATTTAAAAAAAAATGGAATTGTTCTGGTTTACCTCTAAAGGCCAGCTTAGCTTAGTACAATCTGAAATATGGCTGATTAAGTCCGAAAGTTGAACTTTTTTTTTAACCATATGAGCAATGTATATCATCCATATTTCTTTCATATAACTTTATATAAGGAGAGAATTTATGAAACTTTAAAGCTTCATAATACACTGAATATGAAGTAACCAATGCTGGAGGCAGCGGAATTGCCCATAGGATTCCCCGTTTAGTTCTTGGTATAACATAACGTTAAAGACATTATTATGTATTAAAAGATGGATCGCTTCATAGTATGTACAAAAAAAAAAATTTGGACTGGAGGCCCTTTTAGAAAGAATGCTACAGAAATCCATCAATTTTCTATTGGAATACTTGTATAAAGCGGTTCTATAATGTCTTTACTTTCTAGTTTGATATTTTTTAATAAAGCTAAAAGGTTCTCAGGATTCTTTGTAGAAACGTTTTTCTTGCCCAGTCCTCTTGCCGATTTTGGATGTGACCTGTGCACCTCTACTTTTTACTACGGATTTGCTATTAATAACTTACTTATTTACATGTTTTATTATAACGAAAACTTTAATCACTACTCTATTTTAATATATAAACTAAGCCTAAACCAATACTCTTTATATATATCTGTCTTACTCAATTAACTTTTATATATTAATTTTTATTTTTTACTATATCACTTTATTTACTTATATATATTGCTTAACATGTCTCTTGTTTCTTCTGGTAAAGATCCCACAGCTTACATCACTGAGATAGTAGCCATAAATGAAAAGCTATAAAAAGAATTAAAAATAGCGCAAAAGAGAATTAACAAGCTAGAATCTGTTCCTTTACAGCTCTTAGCAAAAACAAGCTAAATGTTATTTCAATCTCTTGCAAACCTGCTCCTTTACTTGATGCCCGCTCAGATTCATTTTCTGATCTATCTTACAAGGCCAAAGCGCTGCTATAAACGGATTACCGTCTTTACTGTGTGATTTAACTACTCAAAACTCAAACACTCAGTTTTCCAATCGACAACATCCCACAGAACAGAAAACTCAACATATCAACTTCGAAAAACTTTCCGGAGACAAAGAGAATGTTTCACCGTAAAATATTCGTGAGAAACAACGTTGGCCAGGTGTAGTTCCCTATTACGTATAAGAAACGTGACCAATTTTCTTCTAAAAATACCCTTATTGCTGTCTTCCTCTAATAATTTTCAACTGACCCAGAAAATTATTATTAGAAAGTAATTACGAGTTTTACAGCTTATCGGTTTCCTGGGGATAGGCTTTTCAAAGTGATACTAAAAGTAATTTTTCCCGAACTTGACAGTAGCGCAGTTGAGGAAGATTTACGCAGTCAAGATTTTCATCCATTAAAGGTTGTTCGTATGATAGTTATTGGAAAGAACGAAAGGTTCTTATTTTAGTACTCGTACACTCGCCAAAATCTGAAGGCTCGGTATATAAAATAACTTCAGTTCGTTATTAAATTACGTTTGAAGGACTCAAGAATTCAAACGTAATTGGCCGGTGCCGCCGCTGTCAACTTTTTGGTCATAATTATACCTTCTGTACCTCTGCCTTTAAGTGTATTAAATGTGGAAGCAACCAGGAAAATGGTAGCTGCACGAAGACGCCTGATGTCCCTCCAATAGCGCTAACTGTCAAGGCAAGCACATCATTGACTGTCGAGGTTGCCCTTATCACCCAAGAAATTCTCAAATGCGCACCTCAACAAATCACAACAGAGCCATACTCCCAGACAATTAATTACACATCTTCCAAGAATTTTCAAAATAAAGAACTTTTTTCTCAGAAAATATTCACTAGCCCACAAGAAGAGCTACGCAATTGCCGTTAACATGAAGACAAAGTCAAAGGACTATGAACATCATTTAAAGAATATAAAAACGACCATTTTAGCAATGGCAAGAATGTTATATGATCTTCTTCTAAAGTCTTTATGATAACCTCTTAATGTCAGCTCAATATGCTCGCATGTTATTTTGGAACGTGGACGGTCTTTTGTGCAAAAGAGAAGGATTTCAACACTTTCTTAATAGTCAGAAAATTGATAATGCCTTAAAAAGTGAGAACCATCTAACACAGGACACATCTTATAACTTTTTCTAATTACGAGCTTTACTGACATGGACCTACTTGAGAAAAGGAGAAGCAGCTATTATAATTAAAAAGCAGATAGCTCATTCATTTACACCGCTTGCCAACTTAAAACTTATTGAAGCAGTGACTATCAGGGTCAATCTTTATGGCCAAGGGAACGTGGTTATCGTTCCTGCATGCAAGTCTCCGGGACTGCTTTTGTTACCTAAAGAACGGGTCAGTATTTTTAACCAACATGTAACTGGAATTCTTTCCAGGGATTTGAACTGCAAATATCCTTCTTGGAATAGTAAAGTGGGAAACTCTAATGGATTAAACTGTACAACTACGCTGAAAAAAGAGGCTTTCTTGTTTCCGGTCTTTTAGAACAGACACACATATTATTTACAAAAGGGGTCTCAGATGTACTTGATATTGTCGTTATAAAAAACATAACGAAATGACTCAAACTTAACCACGCTAGTGGATCTCTCCTCGGACCTTTTCCCCGTGCTTTACGAAATTGGCTTTCAGAGTTTAACCCTTTGAAATATATACCGAGGTATACGGACTGGAATAAATTTAAAGAAGTGATTAAGGAAGCCAACAAGCACAATCCAAATACTTTTGCTTCATCATTTACTCTCAATGATTTGGTGACCCCAATTATTCCAGGGGTTTTTTCAGATCTTCCTAGGGTTGGGGTTGGCTGTGATAGGAGTTTTGAGGGTTTGAATGTTTTACTAAAAATGTCTTTACAAACACACTCTCTCATGGCTTGTTGGTCAACCTATGCAGATAAAATTATTGAGACAGGTCTCATTATCAATAAAATATTTTTAAAGTTAACGAAAGTTTATAAGTCTATTTATATACTATAAGATTTCAAACTATTTTAGCAAATTAATTCGGGAAGTAATAAAAAGTCATTATTACCCAATAAAGCTAATATTAAAAATAACCATAAAGCTAAACTTCTGTTATGTATTTTTAATCGTCTACAACAATCACAGGTTTTTACATCTTATATTTACTTCTTTTATAAATAAAGTAAGAAGTAGGTAAATTATTTTATCTTAGTTACAGGATTTCAAAAATCTGATTACTGTAACCTCAGTGAACTTTTCTTTTTAGGTTTGAAAGGAACCTTCAATTTCTTAGTACTTTAGGTGTATTACACTTTTACGAAGCAACTATATAGTGTAAGCTACACTAACATCTATAGTTTTCCTAGACCTGCTCGAAGGTTCAACTTAAGTCCTTATTTATTTAACATAATATCTTGGTTTTTTACCAATATTTTGAGGTTATAAATTAGATGTTATAGAAAAGAATTTTTTAGAATTATAAATATGCAAACAATACTAAATTTTATCAGTTATTAAAAATTTGAAAGGTAATGTCAGTTTGTTTTGCTTTTAGTACACCTGCGAAATATAGACTTGGTACGATAAACTATATAGCTATAAAAGATCTTGTAAAAGAGATAAATATAAGGCCTCGACGGAAGTATAATAAAGTCAAAGAGTAAAGAGTACTAAATAGCAAGGAACACTTGAAGTGCTAAGACAAAAAGTAATCCAAAAAAATGTAATGTAGTCAAGTAAATTATTTATACTATTACTAATAGATATACCCATAGAAGTTTGTAAACAATTCACTTGGTCGCAAAAATCTACCTAAAAGATTTTATAGTTTGAAGTGTATATAAAATATATATCTGATAACATAGTATGTAACGAACAAAAGGTAGAGATAACATTTATTTTAAGTAAAAAAAAAACACACCAATGGGCCCTAAAACAAAGGCATACAAAATTCCAATTCATCACAGTTTAACTTTAACCCAGGCGAAAAATAATGAAAGCCATCAACCATTAGGAAAAACGAAAAGTAATAAAATTTATGGATTTTCCACAAAAAAATACTCTTTTTAGTTTTATATTCAAATTTTTTTTAAAGGCCAAAATCTACTAAAAATATAAAAATTTCTCGTATAAAATCTACAGGTGGCCTGCGACGGGCGTCAAACAATATATTTAGAAATCCTCCTAAAGTAAAAGAGCCAGAACATTTGTATTTCTTCTATTGTTTTATGTAGTCTAACTAGATTGCCAATAGGGCCCATATCAGGAGATACTCCCAAAATGCAATAATCAACTTTATGACTTCTGTCCTCAGACCTCTTATGCCGTGCCCTAACGTCCCCTCTTGTTTATCCACGGTAATGCTATCAACCCTTTTTTTTCCAGTATTTAGTTACCACCTCACAGCACGGATTCAAAATTTGAATTTTTGAGGGTAACTATATGTTTATTAGGCTCCTTTAATATTCTATTGCTAAGGTATGTATGGTATATACAAATTTCTTTTAATAAAACAGATGGCTCGCCATATATTTTTTGCTCTTTCTTCCCTTCTTTCTTTTCGGTTTTTACCGGGTCTTTAGTGTTTTAGTTTTACGTTTTGTCTAGAGGAGCCAGTGATATTATAAAGGTTACAATTTTAGTGTAGAAAGGTAGAACAAAGACTAAACGTCTAGGGGGCGTTATAGCTGAAGTTAAAAAATAGCTTAGTAGCCTGGAGGACAACTAAGTTAAATACTTTTACTAAATGTATTTTTTTTTAAACAGATTTAGATACTTTATTTAAACGCTTTCGACTAAGACATTCAACAAAATCTAAAATCTAAAAGGGGTTATTCATCTCCTTCCAAAGAGTCTAGTAAATTCGGAATATAAGCGTCGGGTGTCGAGCCTTTAACATTAGTAGGTTTATCAGTACGCTGGTAATTCCTAAAAATAACAGTAGCTTTTTCAGGTTGCCTAGGGTAGGGTTTGTAATTTTTTAAAACAGAATTTAAATTGTTGCAATTAAATGTTTTAGACTAATCCGAAAGCTCAAAATAAATTTAATTAAACCAAATAAAAACCCGACCTGCTAAAATAAGACGTGGACCTGCTTTTGCATGTTGCGTTGTACGCAGGGCTAGGAAAGTGTTGTCAAGATCTAAAGTCCTCAGCTTGAATTGCCCATGGTGGTTGGTTCTATTATACAAATTGTGATTTACATAGGTTAAATTTTCTTATGGATCTTTAAAGTAGTGACTTTTTAACTTGTAAGTTTTTGATTTTTTTTGTTTTATGCAAATTGCTGTGCATTTAATAATATCTTAAAAAGTTATATATAGTGCCTAAAAGACCAAAAATTTATATGCTATTACTTTAGTAGGAAAAAGTAACTAAAAAAACTTTTTTTTTAAAATTATAATTTTTTTATAAAAGGCAGTGGGAAAATTCTAAGGCTATTTTTTTGTTGGTTTTAAAAAGTAATAAAAAGTTAAAATTTTTTTATTAACACTTTATTGTAAGTAAAGTAATAGATTCCATTTTTTTATCATATTTTTTAGTCAGAAGACCTTTTTGCACAAGGCCATACAGATAACTTTCATACTAGTCAAGGGACGGCCTTCTTTTGGCATAGAATAAAATGTAAATGAATGCCACATGTAAAAATAACCAGTTTTGTTATATTTTTTAAAGTCTAAAGAACAGCTTTTCTTTATTTGCGCACACTTCTGCGCTGGTACAATCTCCCCTTCTACAAGAAATATGTTCTAAAAGAGTTGGCCCCTCAAGTTTATCAATACTTAAGTTTTCGAGAGTGAGGACTGATGTCTTAATAACGGTTCATAAATCGTTATTCTCTCGGCAAAGAAACATATCTTCTGATCTTTACTCCCCGCAAAAGAGTGCTTTGTCTTGCAGATGTTATTAGTGAAATTTGAGACCCCTCTTCTTCGACACTTGGGACATTTAGAGAATCCGTCGAAAACTTCAAGTCCTCGGTCAAGCAAAAACCTCTATCAACAATTGAAAAAAAAGACCTCGTTCGAGTAGGAAATATATATATTGCCTACTTCGAAGCCTAAAAGGGAGAAAAACACCTACTTTAACTTTATTTAAAGGCGCTAAAGTTTCCCTTGAGTATACGTTAAAAGAGTGGCTTTTACCCCTGACATTGTGGATATTTTCAGCGTTGGGCCATTTGGTCGTCAGGGTCTTCTAAAACACCAGTACTAAAGTTAGCACATGAGTTAATGTTAGGAACCCACTAGAGTTGGAATAGTTTCATGAATAAAGTAGTAAAATTAGTATTGGTGTTTAGATGGTAAACTTTCAAAGTAAGAAGCTAGTTCGACTCTGGCCAGTACAAGATTATAAGGATAATAGTTTTTGATCCTCGAATAAAAAAACTAGGAAAACCCAAATACTACGATTAAAGTAGGAAAAATAACCTTTCTGTCTGGCTTAGTTAGAGTTTTCTCTACCACTCTCTTTAACTATCTTATAAATGATTAAAATGAATAAAATAATAAATAATCTAATTAATATAGCAAAATAATAGAATCGAGTTGAAGTGAACAATTTCTTTGCTTTACTGCTTTCTTTGACTCTAGCTGAAAAGATAAAGTGGGCTATTTTATTCAATCTTACATTCAAGGTAATAGTTGAACACAGTAAGGCGTGACTATGGCTCCAGGTGCCATTATTCAGCATCAGCTTTCGCCTCGTGTAGCGGTAGCCGATAACGGACTATCCGAACACAGTGATCTAGGTTAATCAAAAAGATAGCTAAAGATTTACTGTTTAGTTTTGCTTAAACTGAGTGATACATTAGAGATAAGAGATGGTTATAGTCGTTATATTATGGAGAATTTATCCTTATTTGACTGAAGTCAATCAGTTGTCGTTCCGCTATTTTTAAAATCATCTAAGGACTCTACGAGGTCAAATTAAAATTAACTATCTAGTTAAGGTATCTTTGTATCGAGCTAGCTTCAAAGTAGTGTATTAGTTAGTGACATTATCACGGTTAGTCAGATCCATTCGACTTTGTCTAGTCTTTGGCTAAGTTAGAGACACTAGTATGTCCAGCGACTATCTATGGTGAACGGCTGCGGACAAAAGCTTCTATTGTACTCTAGAATAAAGTTTGGCTAACTAACTGAACTGAAAACAGAGCGTTTTGGGTTACCCTAATAAGAGGGTTGCTATAATGAGTGGCATTAAATAACACAATAAACATCGGTTCGAGATGCTTGTTTCTAACATTGTATTGTGCACTACTTTACTCATTTCCATATCTGCCATTTGTGAGATGTGCTCAACGAGTTAGACTTATTTGGCTAAATTTGTGCTGATTTTGACTAATTTTAAGGCTAATTTTTAGATTAACTTTGACTCCTTTTACTTAGTGTCAAGTCAGTAAATACTCTTCGCATCGATTCGAAATGCTTTATGACTAGCTGGAAACTAGCTATGAACTATTTGTAAAAAAAATATTATTATGCTAGAGTTAGAACTTTGTACTAGGCTTCAATAGAGTAGTAGCAGGGGTTCGGTACTAGACTTTCATGCTAACGGTAGCTTTAGGGGTATAACTCTAGTTATTAATGGTTAGACCGTAGTTTGCGCCGCCTTTCTTAGCATTTAAATAGTGCTTACTTATATAGGTTATAATTCTAGCATCATACTCCAAGACTAATAATGAAAAGTGTCAATTCGAAATATAAACTAAAAATATCCTAATTATTCTCCGTAGCTAAAGAAAAGTCTTGATGAAATTGGCTTAGTGTCTAACTACTGTAGCTTTGAGCTAAATCTGGCTGGGCACTTGTGGAGTTAGTTGTGAATAATAAAAGAGTACTTATTATCATGAATGGCAGCAGTTTAGCGTAGTATTTATCAGAGAAAGTAGTATGATAGTGTTGTTTCCTTTACTAATGCAAACAAAAGTAGCGGCCCCTCCTTCCACTTTTACGGGTAATAGTACTGTTTATGCCTTTTGGAGGGTCTTTTTGCATACTTCATCTTATATGTTTTATTAAGCTATCCCAACTCGAGTCCTACTTTACTCATTCGAGTTCAATCCAAAAGAGTCTTATGCTCTTCCAAGGTGAAAGAACTTACTTAAAAACTTCAACTTCAATAGGTCGATACTAGTAATAATCTCACCAACTAGGAAGTAATCTTGGTTTCTAACTTTGACCCTAGTCAAAATCGAGACTCTGCCGCCTGTTACTGAATCTCTTCGTGTGGTAGTAATCTAGTGCTTATTTCCGAGTATCGACGAGTGGTCTATAGATCTGGCCAGTGATCTCTAAAATTCATTAAGTTCAGTGAGGTGGGAAGTCCTTGAGCTTTATCTTTATCATTCTGCATTGATAGCTACCTCTAACAGATTTATTTGCATCCATTCAAGGTACTTACCTTGTGCTTGACGCCTTTGCGTTCTCTAACTAGATTTGTTTTGTTAGAGTTATGACCATGTTGCTTTAAAGTTAAGTAACACACAAAGAGATAACAACTCTTTCACTTAATTTGAAGCTTCGCGTTGACTACTAACCTCCCTTTAGATACAGTTTTAACCCTAATTTGCTTAGAAAGGCCTTGGGATTTCCTTGTTGAACACTTTTGTGTGAACATGCTAAGTTACTCAGTTAAGCTCGTGTTCCGTGCAAGTAAGTGCGATTATTTTTAACTAGAAAGTATCCTTGATTGTTATCGTTATCAATTGTTAAGTGACGTTTCTTGAGTGCTGTTACCTACTAATAATACTCAATGTTATTAAACTTTTTTATTATTATTTAAAACAGAGCTATTATCTAGTATATTTAAACACCAGAATCGCTCGTATATGAAATAGGAGCTTTTCGCTCGGGCCTCGTTGCACTCGCTCGTCCGGTGCGAGTATTTTATCTTAACTTTTGAATCTTTTTATCATATTTTTAGCGCGGGACGTGCAAGGCTTCCTTGGTTATCGCTGCGACCACAGCGAGGCTAGCGTCAGTTATCCTTTAAAGATCCATTCATGGCCGCTGTGCAGGCTGGTGCAATTTAATGGTAGCATTAGGTGCTCTTTTGGTGCCTTTGCCGTTTTCTTGAACCTAACTGATGAGCCTTCGCGATTTCACTGTACATGCTTTAACGGTGCAAAGATTGCTTTTTGCCGCCAGAGCGTTATCGTAAAGTGTTCAAAAAAGATTGGCCCTATATATTAAATTAGCGCTCAACTTAGGCGTTAGTCCCAACGAGTTTCCGATGGTTTCGATCTAGGTTACTTAATGGGTTGCCATCCAAAGAGTGGAATGTTGCGGGCAAGTAAACTTAACTTCAACGGGCCATTTATATCTCTACTCTGCAAAGAAGTCAGAACTTGGTGTCAGTAAAAACTGAAACAATCTACTTGAGATTAGCTATGACACTAACGGCTAATTAACAGTGAAATCCAATGCAGCGTGATTATGGTAACTTCCTTATTAGAGTTCTGTGTTGTGAGGTTTCTGCAGTACTTGGGAGAGTTCTACAGTTGCAATAACTAGCTGAATTAATTAATCAAACATATACTAAGGACGCACGGGTCGAAAGATCTGCTTTTAAAACTGGTAGAAACTCTAGGTTGGCTAAAGACCTTCGGGAAGGTTAAATCTTACCTGTATCTTAGGTTTTAACATTATGGTTAGTAACGTATTGTTCACTAACGAGACTTGGTCCTAAACGGATAAAATCTAAGAGGATTTTATAGCTAAAGCCTAATAATAAACACACAAACAGATCACAACTGTTTCACTTATTAGGACAGCTCCGCTTTGAGTACTAGCATTGCCTTCCGGGGCAGTTTTTTGTAATATACCGAGGAAAAGCATGGAAATCCTTGGCTGAAGCCTTGGTGGACTGTGCTAAGTTGCTAAGTTAAGATCTTGTTCAGTGCAATTAGGTGCGGACAAAAGCAAACATGAAACCTAGTTTAGCAATG
This sequence comes from Zophobas morio, assembly GCF_036711695.1. Taxonomy (NCBI): domain Eukaryota; kingdom Metazoa; phylum Arthropoda; class Insecta; order Coleoptera; family Tenebrionidae; genus Zophobas; species Zophobas morio. The sequence goes on along the minus strand of NW_026972449.1, from coordinate 25,581 downwards.
AGCGATGATAGCAAAGATTGTTTGCCTCCTTCCAGGAACACCGGCGACTGATTCTCCTTGTAGCTTAGGTTCTTCCTTTGTCTCATTGGACTTGGTGGCCGGTGTGTAACTCCACTGTAATAATGTGTGTTACTATAGTCTTAGCTACTAGTACTATATATATAAGGCGACCAAATTGATTAATTTATTTTGTATGGTGTTAATATTAACTGCTAAAACTCTCCGAGCGAAGAAGCCAGTTGAAACCTAGCCAACACCTTATTTTAGTCTTTAGTTTAGTGCTATTTACCCATAAGAATCAAAAACTTTAACCTCCTATCTTTCTACGGGTATAAGCACTGTCTTTGACACTTTGGGCGGGTTATTAACGAATTAAGTCGTTTAAAAACCCGTATAAGAGATAAAAGCTAATTAGCTCTTTCTCGATGTGTGCTCTTTCTCTCTTGCACGTGGCATCTTTTGTATCAGCGCAAGAGGTACGCGTCGGCTATCCTTTAAAGATTCAATTTTGGCAGCTGTGTAGGTTAGGCTGTTAGTGGTAGCACTAGACTTCTTTTGAGGCCTTTGGCTGTTAGCAATTCTCGGTGCTGGTGTACACTCATTAATGGAGCGAGGATTGCTTTTTGCCGCGAAGCCATTATCGTCAAGAGGTCGGAAAAAATCATCCCTATATAAAAAAGCGTCTACCATGGATGGTATTCTTTTAGGCTTCACGATGGATTTCGGTGTAGTGTTGCTATTGGGTGCTATCCAGAGATGAAATGGCGCAAATGTAGGCTTATCTGCCGCGGCTCAGGTCACCCTCTTCTGTTCGGCAGTGCATGGCGGCTGTTCTTGGAAGCTCACTGTTTATTAATTCCCATTCATAGCAAATTATGGCAGTATCCGAGTTAATGCTTCGGGCTACTTTATGGAATTACAAACCAATGGACCGTGATTATGTTACCTTCCTGCGGTGTGCTTTAAACTCAGGGCTGCACGTTACTCTGGAAAGCTGTAATTTCTTTACTGGTCGTATGGAAAGATAGACCTTTAAAATTGGTAAAGCCTTCATATTAGCTTGACTTCTTTGGCAGATGTCATCTTCCTTGCGTCAAGGAGCGTACGTGATGGTTATGCACATGCCTTGCGCCTGGTGCCTTCGTGTTTGGTACTAGAACCGTATAGCTCTATGACCAACCTTAAGAGGGTATTGACTATTAATTAGTAAAGGCTAATTAACCTTGAACTTTTTAGAATAACGCCGAAGTGAGGTATTCTGGCATTGACTTCTGAAGCTATTTATTCTTAGGCTTAGTAAATGAAGAGCATTTTGAGCCTTCACTGAAACATTAGCAATATTGGCTAAGTTGCCAGAGTAAAACACTGTCGGCGCAAGTTACAAAGACAAAAGCGAACTTTGTGGCTGCTCTGGCGATGAGCGGTGACTAATAATAGTATGCCTCGTTGCTAGGTCAATGGTACATTTCGGCATTTGGCTTATCTATCTAGTGATAGGTCAAGTAGCCCTTGAACTAATACTGTCTTGGCTAAGGTGTCGGAGTGCATCAGTGTTAGTGACATGTTGTTAAGGTCGACCTTGCTAACTGATCGAAGCAACGTGAACTAAATAGTGTCATTAATCATTGTACTTATTACAGAGGCTCTTTTACCTCAAGCTAGGGTGGGTTTGTCACATTTTAGTTAAATAAAATTATTTGTAGCAAAATAAATAGTACTTCTTTTTTCTTGTTTAGTCTGTTAAGCTCTATTTTACGTATCACTGCAATGTTATACGAGAGTATTTTGGTTCAGCTTTGTAAACGAGTAAAGCATGGAAGTTTACTGTTAAGGTTGAGGAGAGATTACAATATCTAGTAAGTCTTGCAATTCCCATTTGGTCAATAGTTTTGAAAATCGTGCAACTTTCTAACAAACGATTTTTTAAACATGAGAAAAGTTTTATTGATTTATTTCCATGGTTCTGCTAGCGTAGACGTTAAGTTTACCTACTAAGGTTAGTTGACTTTTTTTTAAATATTTAGATTATTGAAAGTGAAAGGGTTAGGTTGGAAGAACTTGTCATCGAACACGCTGTATTCTTGCTAACTGATAGTCGTGAAAGCAGGTGGTTGCCCACTGTCCTTTGCCAGGCTCATGATAAAGTTAAGCAGCTTTTAGATTTTATTAAGCTTCATCTGTTGAGGATAAACTAATAGATTTGTATGAATACCGCTTTGGGTTTCGATTCTTTTGTGGTTATGCGCCATTGAAATTACGATACTCCTATTTAAAAAACGCTTGAGTTATTAAAAAACTATTATTAAGATAAAATAATGATAGTAGTCGGTATAGAAAAAGGTTTTAATTGAATATTTTAATTATTTTCATTTAAGGTTGTTTACTTTTGCTCGGATGTTGTGGCTCCAGTGAACGTAATATTTATACAAACCGTTAATGTGACTCTTTGCTAATTATCTACATCAAATCCTTTGAAAGCAGAACATTGGACCAGTAGTGCACATTAACGAGGCCAGGCCTATTTTCGAGCACTAGTATATCATCCTAATCAAATCAAAAAACTTAACTTTGCTACTATGAATGCACTGTAATTACTACATGTTACTGCGTAGCTTCCTTCAGTATACATAATAATGCAATGGTGGGCGTCCCTTATAATTTTAACTTTTTTTTTTAAGCTATTGCAATTATGTGTGCTAATAAAATACCTTTTTGTAAAGACTTTCCTCTACCTTAATCTACATATAAGTAATACAATGTCGCAGTTTTAGTTTAACAGGATAAAAGGTTGACTAAAAAAAAAATAACTAAAAAAGATATTATACCGAGGAAACCTGCTAATTTTTTATAAATAGGCCTTCCCTTTATAGCAAGCATTTTAACAGTAGAATTGTTTGTTTCCTTTTTGCAGTATCCGGCAAGGTCAGTTCATTTATATTTTTAATTATTTTCTCTGAACTTACAACCCTTAAGTGCACTTGCACTAAAATAAGAGTACTAAAAAAAATTTAACTTTAAAATTACTTTATATACCCGTTACTATTTTGTTAATATTGCCTAATATTGTTAACCTTTCTATCTCCAGCACTGAAGTTGAGGAGACCCCTTTGGGTATGGTGACCGAAGCAAGCTTTTTTTAATTTTGATTAAATAATTAGGAATAGTTCCTCACCAAATTTAAGGGTTTTTGTCCCTGTATAATTTATTAATATCCCGTGGGGAAGCTTTTAGTAACTGCGTTTATGCTCTGAGAAGGTTAGCAATTAAATCAATTACAATTAATATTATAAATATTTAAAGTCTTGAAGGTCCTGCATGCCTTTTGGGATAACAAGGAAGAATTGTTATTAAAGTGTTGCAACGACGCTCTTTACTTGGAGGAGATTACCGAGTTGGCATTTACGAAAGAAAATTTTGATCAAGTAAATTGTTTTTGTGTTTGGTCTCCTTATTCAGTAGATTCTCTTACTGGCGTTTTATAAACAGTTCTACTTGGACTCTGATCTTGAGGATAATAAAGAGGATTAATATTTAATTGCTTCATCATTTTGCAGCTATACAAAATAACTTAATAAAATCGACGTTTCTTTATAGGGGGTATAGAATTGCAACCTTGCCGAGTTCTTAGTCCGACACTCTGACACTCCCGTCACGCAGGCTAGGAGCGCACGTTTGTACTAAAATCTGAACTTTTGTATCAAGCAGTCGATCCAACACCAATATTTTATTTTCGTTTGATATGCAATAAACGCTAAGCAAATGTTTAAAAATTAATAAAATTTTTGTTAACGATGTCATTATGAAAGCCAATGATGGAAGATGAATAAATAGATGCACCAATTAAATTACGCTCGTGATAGCCACTAACAAAAATTATCTACTAACTTCAAAGAATTTATGACATAGTGTGTATACTAAAAAGTTTTTAAGTTACTACATCGGTTGGTACACTAAAGAAACATGCCCTTACCCCTAGAGAACCGGTTTTCACGAGAAAAGTTAGAAATACCAGTTTGGGTTCTAAGTTCTTTAATGCCCCGGGGTTTTTTCAGGTCTCCAAAAGTTTGGGGTTGTAAGGCGTTTTGAGGGTTTGAATGTTTTTACAATAAATTATAAACACACTCCCAGGGCCTGTTATTTAACCTATGCAGATAAAATTAATGAGGCAGGCCTTATTATCAATAAAATATTTTAGTTAGCAAGGCTCTAAAATTTATTTATATACTATAAGATTTCAAACTATTTTTACAGTTCTATACTGAAAGTAATAAAATCATTATTATCAATAAAGCTTATATTAAAAAATAACCATAAAGCTGAACTTCTGTTATTTATCTTCTTTTTATAGACAACTAATTTTATTGTTAGGATCACCACTTTTGCATTTCTTAAAACCAACACTTATTGGAACTTTTCTAGCATTTTTGGATGTCGAGTTTACAGAGGGTGTTTTTGATACCTCAATAGAACTCTTGATAATGCAAAAACGTGGAAAGTGCATGCTCCAGCTTATGCTTGCTTGTTTATATCAGAGTTAATTATCACAATTCTCATAATTCATACCTGTTGTATGAGTGAAAACCATAAGCACCAAGGAATATTCCATCTAAAATCTGTTTTAAAAAGCAATTTTTTTATTCTGGTTACTTTGGATGTTTGTGGTTGTTTGCTCACCCTTGCTTCAGTCCTTATTGGCGTCAATAGTACTTTTTCGGTTATAGTTAAACCCTTGAATCTTGCTAAGAGTGCGTTTCCACTGATTCTTACTTTGGATGCGATTTTTATAAAGATGGAAAGCCAAAAATTAAAACTGGGGCCCTTCCCGGATGAAGCGGGAAGAGCGGCTTTTAGCCAGATTTAGTACTTTTTATTTTTTTTAAAAAAGAATTAAGATTAGGGGCAGCAACATTAATAAGAGTCTTTTTTATAATTTCATTCATATCATAGGTGTAACTTAATATTGCTATTATTGTAACTTTTATTGTCAACTAATAGACAATGGAAACTTTAATGGCTAATGCACTTAATGTACTTTGAGAGCTTGCTTAAGACCTTTTCAATTTTGAACTTTATTATACTGAATTTTTCATCTTTTAAGAGTGTAACAAAAAAATATAAGAAATTATGACTTAAAAAGATCTTTTTCTAGTTTTTATTACAACCACTTATAGAAACTTTGTTTAGTTGTTGGCTTACTGTTAAAATTACTACGGTTAAGCATAGACGTCAAAAAGAGGAAGGCAATTTATTACATTATTATTTACTACGCTTGACTAACTTTCGTGCAATGCTAAAGTATCTATTTAAGTTTCTGGTTTTATAAAAAGATGTACATATAAGCTTATATGTGTATAATTATAAAGATTGTTATCACATTGTGCCAAACCTCAAACTGGGCTCTAAGATTTTCAATAAAAAATGGACCAGAAAGTTTGTATATTTGTACTCCCTTTTAAATGATATGTAAACACTAAACGCCGAGGGACTTAGTTTAAAAGTTAACATACTTAAGGGTAAAAAAAATAAACAAATTGCCAATTTTAAATTAAGAATGACGCAGTTCCTGACCGGGACATTTGTGTTTCCTACTGAACATTGGAGTAACGGTAATTACCAAGTTCTGTACAGATTTCAATCTCTACTCTTGCACCCTTTTAAACTGTTTTAGGCCAGGTTTCTTTTTAAACTTAGTTTTTATTTTATCTACAAAATTGAATGGTCTTCCTTTTCAATCAAAAGTTTACAGATAAACCGTTTGCCGCTCCTTACTACTAAAGCTTTCTTTGTGGCAAAGGGTTAAGTACTTCTCTAAAGGTGAACTAACAAGTGCCACTAAAAAGGTTGATGATATACGCTCTTAATTTAGTACCTTACTACCATATAAAAACTGCAAATATTACGAAAAAGGTCACTAACTTTACCTAGCCAAAATTTTATCTCGCGTTACTTATATATGCCTCTACTTTTAATAGTGATTGTTTAAAAAAATAGAAAATCCTGCTTTGCGAGTGTATTTTCGCTTATTATGCAGAAAAGAACATTTACTTTAACTCTTCAATGGAATATGCTCTACTTCTTTTTTTTAACTTTTGTTCTAGGCCATCCCTTCATAGTTCCTTTTCACTCTATTCGATACCCTTTTCAGTACTTTGTATCGTTTTTGCTCTGTTTACATTTTAATCTTAAACAATTCTTCTCCTTATGGAAGTTTATTGTTTCAACTCTTCAAGAATGTTAATCCATAGAGAAAAAGTAGAAAGTTTTTAATGAAGCACACCTATAAAACACCTGAACCCGGCGCGGGTGTATATTTCAAGTGCTTAAAGTTATTTATTAGTAACCTATCAAACTAACTTTTAAAAATAAAACTCGAACAGCATATTATTAACCATTATTTTAAAGGAAGCCCTTCCGTTCTTATTTGAAGTGGAGTTTCCGTACAATTCACTTTATGAAACCTTTTTTTTAACATTTATTGTAAGAACGAGCAAACGAATAAGCACGTAGCTTGGGGTAAGTCGCACCTAACTTATTTTGCATAAGTTTTTGCTTATCTTTTTTTAAATTAACTGATTTTATACTGACCCCCATATTGAGTTGACAGTAAATTTTTTGCCTATTGGGGCTAAAAAAGTTTAACTATTAAACTTAGACCTCTTTATATATAGTATTATGCAGTAATGAGCGTCAGAGAAAATTGAAAGCACGTCAACTGCCGAGGTAATCCACTTTTCAGCACGGAGGATAGACCAATATTGGCTTCCTTAAAAGCCTTGTCAAGTCTCATTATTATTGGTTTAGAAATCATAATTTAGAATATTGTCAGATTAAAAAACGGAATATTTTTCCTGAACAATAATTTTTTTAACTATATATACTACAAAAAAATCTTAAAAATTCTCCTATAAATCTACAAGCGCCTGCGACGGCGTAAAACAAAGAACTTAAAGTTTTTCTAAAGTAAAAGAGCCAGAACTTTTGTATTTCTTCTCTGTTCTATTATGTAGTCTAACTAGATTGCCATTAGGGGCCCATATCAGGAGCTATTCCCAAAAACTTACAATAATCAACTTCTTATGTCCTTATAACCTTCTATGCCATGTTTAAACGTTTAATCTTGTTTATCCATGGTAATGCTATCAACCCTTTCTATTGAGATATCAACAAAATACAAAGGAAGGTCTTCCACTTCCTACAAGCGGCACTGCTACATTCGGGTTATCTAAAACGTCAGATACTGGACTTTTAATGTCAATAGGTTTATCAGTACATTGATAATCCCCAAACATACCTTAAGGTTATCCATTTGACGCATTTTTGCAGACCTTTGGTCTTGACAGAGTCGCGCCACGTAGGGCATAGGGTGTGCTCACCTCAGTGCCATGTTTCCTCACGGCATCGTGGGGTGAATTCATCCCTTCCAAGCTACTGCTAGATTGAGATAATTTATTACGCATATGTGTTTGAATAAAGTAAAGTGTGTCGGCAAACTCTTGTTCCATACCTCTGCTTGAAAAAGCCTGCATTCCATTTCTGTCGAGCTGTACACCAAGCTTAACAGGCTCAAAGTATGCGTGAGTGGCATTACCATCAAGACCAAATAAAATTTATCCATATACGATTTCTGGCATTATTAATAAGAAATTTATTGGGGTTAAACGTTTATGCGATCCAATAATTTAGTTTTTCGACAACTATTAGCTTCTATCCTCTTGCTAGCATTTTTTTTAAATTGATAATGGACCGGCATAGAAAAAAGTTGTAGTTAAGATCATCGGCAAGCTTAAAATATTTTTAATTTTCCTTTATGCTTATTAGGCCTTAAATTAAACACTCCATTTCTTATAAATCCCATTAACTTTAGCAGTGCTTTTAGACCTCACCTCAAGCATCTAGGTTACTTTATACAATTTTTCTCTATTTTCTTATATGGTAGCTCCTTTTGAGTATCCAACTAAATTAAACTTAATACTTTAAAATTTTAATTTCCTGGAATAGTTTTAAAGGTGGTATATGACCTCTTCTTAAAATGTTCTCTAAACCTTTTTAACATTCTTCATTAGTGCGTTTAAAACATCTACTAACAATTTGAGTCCTACATCTAAAAGGAAGCTTTAAATATGATTTACCAACCAAGGAAAAGAAAGTTGAACGCATATAACTCTTAAAAGAAATAAACATTATTGTAATCGCTCTCTCGAAGAAAACGTATTAACTTTAAAGTCGAAGCATTAACTGGGTAGAATTGAGTATGTTCGAATGTACAATAATGTCCTTAGTCTCGCTTTTTTCCGCAAATTCCATGTATAAAACCGTTTTCAAGGTAATCTTTAAAGAGGGACTGATTCTTTTATTATAATCCGCCCAGTTAAATAAAGTTTTGCAATAAGTGAACTTTCTCTTCTGGAAGACCTTTAATTGTATCGCGAGGAAGAATCAGGAATACAAGGTCTGTTCGAAATGAACACGGCACACTTGGAAAGTGATTGGAGAGTAAACGGACATTGCAACCCTCTTTTAAAGAAATTTCTTCAATACTATCTAAAGAATAACCTTATAAAACAAAAAATTATTCAGAAGAGAAAAAAAACTATTAAATATGCTTATGCTTTCGTTACAACCTTTTCGCGATCGAACTGACGTTTCAAAACAGGAAAAGGTAACCTTTTTAACATTCATCTCGAAATACTCCATAAAATCGATGACATGCCAAATGGGTAAGTTAAACTCAAACGGTATCCGTTTGAGGAGTACAGAAATTCCAACCCTTTGAAAACACTAAATTTTTTCTTTTATGCAGCACTAGCCGTTTTTTCGAAACAAAGATGTAACCATAATGTTAACTCGTTAGTAAGCTTCCAGAGTTATGCGGATAATAACCACTCTTGTAAGGTCTGAAGCAGTTCAGAAGAGTACTGTAAAAGTTCATCTTGTCAGCACCAAAATTTTTGTAACCCAAGTTATTGTTCTTAATGAAAGAAGTAATAGTATTGCGGTTAGGTGCAAAAATACAGAAAAATAAACTGTGGGTATTCTCAAAGCCGGAACTTTGAAGGAAGGTCGTCAATAAAAATTGATTCAATCACTTTTCCAAAGTTTTGAATGGCTATACCTGCTTTTAAGTTTTTGAAGAGGCTAAGGTTCAGGTCATTGGTTAATTTTGGTTATAACTATTATATTTTTTCATTATTATATAAGAATTCATAATACTTAAAGCTTTGAAGGTAAAAAAGCCCCTCTATATTTTTATCACTCAAAAAAGATGAATGCTGAATAACATTTCTTATATAATTTTCCTTATTACAATGACTTTCATAGTTAATTTTTATACCGGTTGCGGACAAACTTTCAGAGGAACAAGAATTCTAAAGAGTTATAATTGCATAAAATACGAAACAGTTGTAAATAACATTATTAAGTCGGCCTCTCCTATTAAACACCAAAAAAATACCAGTGCAACCAATGTGAGTAAGTTGTTGATAAAAGGCACGCTGGCAAGTCGCTAACGTTAAAAAAGTAATTTGCAATGCGCGCTATATCTTATCTATTTAACAGAATCTATCTTCTTAAATTCGATATCATATCTAACAATATTAACTTACCAAACTCTTCACTATTTAAAAAAAAGAAGCAGCCGTTAGCCCATCAGTATTTAATAGATAGTGATAACCCTTACCAATAGAATCAAATTTTAAATAGGAGAAAACGAACCAAGAGTGCTTTCTAAATAAGTCGGCGACGTCTCCTTCAAAGAAGGCCGGAGAGAAACAAATAAAATTTAATGCCTAAAGAAGGAAGAACAAATGCCAAAAATGTAGTAATACAGAAAGTCTAAACCACCTTAATTTTTACAAACTGTTGCCTACCAAGATGAAATAAATTAATAAAAATTAGCGCTAATAACCAGTTTGCTTCCAAATAATATATATACTCGTGAAAAGGTCAGTTTGAACATAGTATAAGTTTAAAATTAAAAGTTCCTTCTAAAAAGGAAGCGAGTGTTTGAATAAGACGAAAACAAAAGGAATTAATAGAAAAGTAAAACGGTTTCCTTAGTATCCCCTTTTAAAACGCGTAACTTGGCAATTACTTTTAATAATAGAGAAGGCAAAAACTAAGAAATTATTCAAAATTTTTTTCAAGTTAAATAAACAACAAATTTAGGTAATTTTTTATCCGAGTAACAAGTCTAAAAATTATAGGTAAAATAACAAGTATTTTAATCACAAAGGATATATTATAGATTAAATAAGTGATAGAATGAATAACCAAATAATAAAGAAATATATTTAAAAACAAACAACTAAAACAGCAAAATGAACAAAAAAAACAAAAAGAGAAAACTGGATACCAAAAAGACGAAGTATCACACTTTATAGCACTGGCTTACTACAGATGTGACTAAGATCGATTGCCGTTTAATTTACTTTAATTGAGGGTGCAAAAACCACAAGTTCCTAACTATTCAATGCGCCATTAGGGAGAACAGTTGCGAGTTATCATAGCTAAGTAGTATATAATAAAAAGACGTAAAAGCAAAGTAATTTAAAATTTTAAAGGAAGAAAAAAGGGATGGATTAGTTTCAATTCCATAATATTATAAAAAAATATATATATAATTAAGTTAATACAATAAACTATAACCTTAACCTTCCCCCCTCCCCCCACCTTCAATAGGTCTAAGAAATGTTTTGACCGCGAGTACTTGGCAACCAACGGGAAGTCATAATTAAGAGCCTGTAAAACATGATAAACTTAAATAGGCTCGAGGTTACGCTCTCTATGTAGTTAGCTGTTGTGCACAAACGAAGGGGCCGTCCACCACCATTTTAGAACGCGACTTTGTAGTATTTGTATTCGATGAATATGTTTGTTTAAAAATAGGCACAGCGATAGAGTCCTAGGCCATCAGCGAGTGTATAGCTAGAAAACCTTTTTTAAATGCAATTTGCTTTTCCTGCTTAGTATGAGATTTTACACGGCTATAGCTTCTCTGGTTTTGAAACGACTTAAGAAAGATGTGGAGATCAGCTTAGTCGTTCGTCACGCACAATTTTGAGATAACTAACCTTATTACCTCGAGGATTGACATTTTACTAGAGACCTACTAGGGGAGTATCCTTCCCTTTGTTATAATTACAAAGCTACTTTTCGACTCGTTAATTATCAACCTACCTTTCGAACACCATGTCTCAATCACTGTCAACTGAGACTGTATGTTTTTAAACACCAGACAGGAGGATTTTGAACTATAATATAAGGCTGTGTCGTCAACGTATTGAGCCTAGTTTCTATTTTTTCGATAATTGTGGCATTTCGCACATGTAGATAGAAAAAAGTGAAGAGGGTACTTAGAAACCTTGTGAAAAATCCGCTTTAATTGTCTAAAGCGGAATTCAACGAAGTTGCTCTAGCGGTAAAGGTACTATTCGTTAGGTATGAGGTGTACCACCACAGTCAAGTAAAAAGGGAGGCTAGATCCTTGTGCCCTATTTTATCGTTTAGGGGGCTGTTTTAGTTGCTTCAGGTTATAAGTTCTGTTTAGTACGCTGTGCATAGCTTGTATTTTCGTTATTGAAAACTTTCGGGATTCTTGGAAGCTTTAGTTGCAAAACTGTTACGAATTTTTTTTAAAGGTGCATATTCTGGTAGTTGTGCATCCTCTACAATTTGAAACATGTATCCCTGGGCAACTAAGGCAGGTAGGCTTTTCATTCTCGCTTTTAGTGGAGGGCGTCAATCCGTGAGGGCCATTGCATTTAACGCATTTTACAGCTTGACTTACAGTATTATTCTGTATGTCCAAATAGTTGACATCTATAGCTGGCCAATCCTCTCGCTTCTTTTTAAGGGTTCAACCGACACGGCGAGAGGCCTAATACATATCAAATTTTACCTCTTTCTTCGCATTTTAGACGCCTTGACTAGTAGAGGTAAAGATTGTCTTTCCTTTTCAAAGGAGTGCATTTTAATTATTTTTTCAGAAGAGTTGAACCCTTAAAACATATGATCCGCCTTTACAGATGCTGCATCCATTTCTGCGAAAATAGCTCGAATAACCACTTTAAACTCATTTTTGATAGGCAGCTGGTACCCGCTGAGGTTCCAATCTCCAAACTTTCCTCGTCTGACGGCTATAGCTTATGTATCCCTCCTCTAACTTACTTTTTTTTTCTTTAATACATCCCTTTATTAAAATTTGTTCCTCTAGGCCTACAATTCTCGAAAGTTATTTTAAATCCCTCGTTTAAGCTAAGATTTTTTTTTTAAGGACTTTGTTTACCGATTAATATTGTAATCTCTGTTAAGCATTGAGCGCACCACTGGCCAATTTCGTGACCAAAGCTTATTTTATCATTACTCAGATTGGAACTTACTTGGTATATACATGTATTCAGTTATTTGCCTAGCTTAGCGACTCTATTAACGCAAGATGCTCGCCACTGGAAATAACCACCATGTTCAGGCTATCAGAAATTCTTGCTGCTCTCCACGCTAACTATAGCTTATATAAATAATTTTTCTTGATTTTCGCAAAATTATATATTTTTTTTACTTATATGTTAATAATCAAGAAGCAAGGGTTTATAAATATAAAAAAATAACTTTTACGATACTAAAATGGATAGGAACGCCCAAAGAGAGCTAAAAGAACGACCACGACTAGTGGACAATTTTCTAATAAGTGTTTAAAATGCAATATGAAAATGTTACTTGTTTAATTATTTCTTAAAGAAGTATAGTCGGTTTCCAAAAAAATTATGTTTAAGTTAACAAAACTTTTTGTCTTCTGTTACACTTTGTTTAAATAATGTATTTGATAAAAAATATTTTTCATGAAACGAATGTTTTCCAAAGCTGCCCAACCCTTTTTAAGTAGAAAATCGTCAAACTGTGGTGTTAAATGATAGTTAGTTGTCTTTAAGTTTAAAGAGCAGTCTGATACGGTAAATGCTTGCTTCAAAACACTTGTCAACCCCTCTTTTCTTGGTATATAAATTTTAGAGCCTATTTGCCAATTATAAGTAAAAGTGCAGAATGAATAAGAAAAATAATTAGGAACCAACCATTATTGTAAATAGTTTTATGAATTGCCGAGTTATAGTGAAATTTTTTAGATACATAACACTACGTTTTCAAACTTTTTTTACTGGTATATGTTAATCATATTAGCAGTGTAACTGAATAAATTATGCTTTACACCACCTCATAGTGCTTAATATATTCCAGAACATTTTCAATATAAAGGAAGTTGACTCTTTACATGTAATGAATCTCTATTTATAACAAACTTTTAAGTAGAAAAATTATTAAAAATATTTTATAATAAAATAAACGGTCTCATGAAGCTTATTACTATCAGAACTCTTATTAAACTTAATAATTTAGGCGTCCCTTGAACGGTACGCTTATCTGTAAAGACTTTAAATTTAATATTATTTTAAATACCCAAAAAAAATTGAAATAGCCTATTTTTTTAAATGAATACGAATATTAAAAAAAATTCACATATATAAGGAAGTAAAACACAGAATTCTTTTCCAATACAAGGTTTCATTTTCTAATATTAACTTTAAAAGTAATATATACAATTAAAAAGAATATTTCTAAAAATAAATACTAACCAGTTACTATAAAACAGAAAAAATTACAAATCTAACAGGCTAGAGAGACTCGAAAACGTTTGGGTGCTAATATACTTAATTTCATTTCCTTGTAAACGTCTTAATATAATTAATTTAAAGGTCTTAAAATAAAATTTATAATAGTAAGCATGAAGGCACATGCTTTCCTTTCATGAGTTAAGAAATTGGGGTAATATAATATATGGACTTTTTATTTCCAAAAAATACTAAATTTTCGCACTGATGAAAGATAATTTTGATCGAAGTTTATTTAGTTTCTATTATAAGAATGTAAAACAATAAACAACAATTATTACTTTTAATTCCCGTTTCGCTATACTCTTCGTAGTGTTATAATAATTATTAGCCGTAAAAGCTGATAGGATGGCTCAGCATTTACAAAAACTCTACAAGCTTATTTAGAGTATATTACTAATTTAAAATATAATTTAATAACTTGATATTATTTTCAGTATCATTTGTCTTAAGTTTAAGAAAAAAATTGAAGGAACTAAAGCCAATAAGAAATTATGTCTTAAGTAATAGATCGATGTTAACTGTTATAGAAAACATACTTATTTGTTATGTCTTTGATAGGCCTCAATAATTTAAATTTTTATCTACCTGAATTTGGAAAGCATAATTCTATCAAAGTCGTTGAATGAGAGACGCTTTATTTTAAAGTAACGCACCATTTCATAATGGTAGTATTAGAGTAACTCATACAATTTTTTAAATTAATAGGGTTGCTACTTGTTCATAGTCAGAGAGGTTTAGATTGCAATTGGGTATATTCCTTTTATAATAAATGTTTAATAAATTATATTATTAATAATAATTAAGTATAGGAGCATGTATATATATCCTAGTAAGAAACGTTTTGGCCTAATACAAAACTATTATTCTTAAGCATGTTAGCTAAATTGAAAAAAAAAAAATTATATATTTACCTAGTAACTTCATTTGGAATTTTGATGGTACTAATTGCTCGCCTAAAGAATTGCAAATGTTTAAATTTATGCTCAACTATTTCTTTAAGATACTTCAGTACTTAATGCATGGCACACACATTTACAAATACGGTATAACTGCTAAGTGCTTTCTTATGGGGAGAACATCTTTTAGGGCTTTGGGCTTTCCCAGAACGTACAGCAAAAGCTGAACAGGTAAAAGGAAGGTTTTTGGCTCCCTCTGCGATACAAAAATAAAAGCGCAGTCCCTCTCGCGTTACTCTTATATAGGTCATGAAATAGTGCTCCTTTTCTGCCTTATTTTAAGTGGAAAGATTTTTTTGTGATAAAGTGTTTTAACATGACCGGTAAGATATCTTCACTGAATTAAATAGTAAAGTTTACTCTATACTTAAAATTTATAAAATTTTATTAGCAAAATATAATCTCAAAGAAAAAAAGGCTTAAGTAATTATATATTTATTTCTTTATACGAGAAAAACAATGCTGATAATTATCACGTTCGACAGCGCTATTTTATTTTTGGGGAGTACATCTTAAATTTCATATTTTGATTCTTAGAAAAAATTCATTGGCGTTTTAACCACGCACTTGTGCTATAGAATAGAGATATATAGTAAAATTGTAGCCTTCTACTAATTCATAAAATTTTTATAAACAACTAGACACCTTCAGTAAGAAATGCATTATTTATAATAACCTTTACAAATGAAGTTTGCTTACTGTTGTAAGTTTTTTATTTATATAAATATCATTTTAACTTAAAGGCACCCTGAAGGTGGGGAGTTAAACAGGTAAATTCTATACAGAAAAACAACTAATTTTTTTTTGACCAGGGTCCCGATGCATCATATTTGGAAGAAATTATCGGTTTTTTCGTTGTATCTGTTCCAAAAAAAAAATTTGTTTGGGCTCATCTTAATAAAAGCCATACAACGCAATACAAAAGAATGCCTAGCTATTCAGGAGAATATCAATATTTCTTTAAAGGCACAGAGTACCAATATTAAACTACTGCTGCTTTAACGAATTTTAATTTCATTATATAGCGAATGAGTTAAGTTATAAAAGGTAAACTGTGAACTTGTTTGACTATTTTTTACCTGAATTCTATGAGGTTACTTTTTTTTCAGTTATACTAATATGTAAACATGAAATGCATTGAGTTTGATAAAACACATTACGCTACGGCATCGTTATAATCAATGAAATTTCTATGAGGATTTGTTATGGGTTGGTAAAAAGGTGCTAAATATCGCAAACCTCAGAAAGAATATCCAAGACGTTAGCATCGTTGTAAATTATTCAACAATATTTTACTCCACCAAAAATCTAAATAAAAATTACAAATACTTTACTATTATTCATATAAACAATATTTATTCCCGATATAAAAGTTTTATAATTAGAAATATATATTGTTTAGAAGAAAAGTGCATATAATAATAATTTAATTTGGCCAAACTTTAATTTTTTTAATGATACACTCTTTTAGTAGCGATTAACAAAGTTTTAAATAAGAAAAATTTTAGTATAATTTTGTAAAAAAATTATTTAATAAAGTATATTAAGCTTAAAAAATTAAACAGAAAATTTGCATCTAACATTCTTCTTTCATACTATTTATTAATATTATAATTACTATTGATTAAAATAGTTACTAAATTAGCATTATTTTATAGTAATAATTTATGTATTAAATAATTAGAATGAGTAAAAATAATGAGTAGAAATAAATTTGAGATGAATTTAGTTTAGTTCTTATATAACATAATTTATTAATTAATAAAATTTTATAAATTCAATAATCAATAAGATTTTATATAATAAATCAAAAAGTACACAGGATGAATCTTTTTTTTTTTTTGTGTACTATTTATCAATATTATATTGAAATATAACTTTCAATAAAAAATAAAAATA
The DNA here is from genome assembly GCF_036711695.1 of Zophobas morio. Taxonomy (NCBI): domain Eukaryota; kingdom Metazoa; phylum Arthropoda; class Insecta; order Coleoptera; family Tenebrionidae; genus Zophobas; species Zophobas morio. The sequence continues at coordinate 9,062 of NW_026972449.1, read as the reverse complement.
AGGATTTTTAGTATTATTATATAATTAAAATTTATTACATTATAAAGATCGGTAAACACAAACTTAAGAATTTAATTTAATTTATTTCTTTTATAATATTTATTAATGTACAGCTATTAAAAAATTACTTTAAAAAAAAGACCTTCTTTGTTAATTAAATTTAATTCCATATAAAATAAATGGTCATAAAGAATTTATAAAAGAATAAATTTGTACACAAGTTAAATCTCATTATTTTCTTTTATACTACTTGTATATAATATTATAATAATTATTAATGAATATACTTGAAAAAAAAAGTTTTTTAGTATTATTTATATAATAAAAATAGAAATAAGATTTATAAAGTAAAAGGTAAATACAAACTCAAGTTTGAGTTAAATTTTTTACACTATATTTATTAATATAAGTGTAATATTAATTAGAATACTTCAAATAAAGCCTCTTAGTATTATTTTATAAAAATATATAAATAGTTATAAAAATTAATGAAAGAGAGTGAAGAAAGTACACACTTTTACACTTTTAATTAATAGCGATTAACTAAAAAACTTTAACTACTGAATTTATAGAAGTATTGGTTTCTCACCTTTTATAATTGCACTTAAAGTATTTTAAATTAAATAAAATTGAACAATGAAGAGTTGCTTAAAAATAGCTTACACACTAAATTATAAGATTATTATTTTTTTATAAATCATTGTGTGCTAATAAATGAATTTATAACTTACTAACTTGTCAAACTTTTATAATTGTCACTTACTTTTGTATAGTTTAATAGCTTTGAACAACAAGAAAGTCTTTTTTTTAAACTTTTGATGCGTTTTTACTCTCTGCCTATACATAACTCTATAAAATCATGTTGTGCTTAAAGTTAGATTGGCAAAGTAATAGTTTGCTTATATACTTAACTGTCTCTTACATTATTCTAAATTAAAATGGTTTACAAAAAGTTTCTTTAAAAACTTTTAAAGCGCGTTTCATTTGAAACTTCTTAATAATAGCTTACTACTACATAGTTTATTATAAATTCATAATCTTTGCTAGTAATTTAATTTTATAAACAGTAATAGTTAATATACTTGATTGTCATTCACATATCTAATTTAAATAATAATGAACAACGAACAGTATCTTTTTAAAACTTTTGAGGTTGTTTTGTCTCTCCTCTTGATAATAATTTATTTAATAAATGATTTGTTTTGTATGCTAATAAGCTGGTTTGTAAAAATTAATAACATAATCTTCATTAACAGTATTATAGCTTGTTTTCTACCAAAAAGTTTTGATAGCTCTTTTTTTAAATATATTCATTTAGCAAAGAGAGCCAATAATTTTTGTGTTCCAGTTTAATTTTTTAAATTCAATAAATTTTTTTTCATACTTGTGCTGGTTTTGGCTATAGAAACTTTTTTATATTAATTTAGCCAATTCTAGCTTGTTCCCTTTGTTTATTTCTTTATATGATAGGCAATCCTTTGCATACTCGTTAGAGTTGAGTTAATTACCTTTTTTTAGTTTACACGCTATCGATAAGATAACATAATAAGAAATCCATGTGTACTAATAAATTTGGTTTTCTGTAAAGTAGGACATTATTTAATCTACTTTATTCTATCTTTACTTTTTAAAAAGTTATAATAAAGCGAGCACTAGTTATTTTTTTTCTAATGATACAAATTTTATTTTATTTCTTTTAGCTTTGTTATTTTCGTTCTACTGAATGACTTCAATAAAAAAATCAAGATTCCGAAAGTACAGTATTTGAATATCTGCAACATAAGGTAGAATTCCTATTTGCTCTAAAAAAATTTTCTAATGCTTGCAAACGATGCAGGTAAATCCAATAGGCTATTTCATTTTTTTTTTTCCTAAGCTGAAAAGCACGCTTTTTATTAACAGATAATAGGAAAAATAGTTGTTTTGGAGATTATCTTACTATATACCGGAAAAGTAAAAGTTATTTTTTTTAGGTTTCATTTCCGTAATCAAGTCGGAAGTAGTTGATTATAATTATAATCATTATTTAATATTTGTTCCCAATTACACTGCCTCTGAATCTCTTCTCGAGAATAACAGGGGATATCCATTAACGAAGAGTGCTCACTCGAGAGGGAACGCTATTACGTGCTCTTTGGCAAATATTATAGTCAAAAGTTCGTATTTCCACATATTTTCTATTAAACCTAAGCCTTAACTCCGATATATTTAAACGTTTAATGAAATGCAATGCTCTACAAAAAAGGCCGTTGTACTAAATAGATGAAAACGTAAACACAGGTAATAGACTTATTCTAAGAGTTTCGGAGAAAGGTACAGAAAAATATTAAAATCAAATTTATTAAGTATTATCATTACATCGCCTGTTATGGTTTATACAGAAAATACCAGTACCATCAAGTAAAAAGGAGCGTAATACTTACTAAATGAGTTTATTTACTATCCCTATCACACTATAGGGGGGCCAGGGAGAAATTTCAGTATTGATACTCGTGGTGTGAGTAGATCCTGGTCTACTTGATGTATGGCACTTATCTTTATTATAAGCAAGAAAGATTTCTAGGTTTTCTTCAAAAGTGCAGTTTCCATTAACATAGCTTAATTCATTATAGAGTGCCCGCAAGCAGCAAAGAAAATTTTGGTCATGTTTTAATTTACTAGTAAATTTTAAAAGTAATTAAAAAAAGGTTTGTAAGAGTGCAATACTAAGGAGTAGAAAATTACATGCCATGAGGGTACCAGGAAGCCGCAAAAGCTTTAGCCCCAATCTCAGTTAGAGGATTTCCTGTAAGATCCCTAGAGGTTATGTAAAAGATAAATATTAATTAACATACATCACAGAAGGAACACCTGTAACAAAACCTTTACCGAATAGGACTTGTTATATAAGCAGTTATACAAAAATTATTTCTAAAATGCATTTGTACTGGTCTTTAATAACCTGACTAGACTGATAAATTGTGCGAAGCCTCGGCTTACGCATTTTATTTAGATATTACAAACAGAAGATTAAGAGGAAACAAAAATTAAACGTTTAGAAAAGATTTGAAAAGTATAACAAGATGTGAAAAGTTGCCTTCAAAACTATACGACATGGTATGTATATGCAAGAAAGAAGTTAATAAATATAAAACAACGTACAGTAAAGTTAACTTCTTTAGCCACACGAAACAATGAGTAGGAATACTAGTAATAGAGTTTCCTCCAAGATTCCTAAAAGTAGATAAAAAAATTAAAAAGTTCAAAATTAAGAAAAAATTAAATATATATTACTACACCTATATTAAAATAATGTATAAAAAGTACAAAAAGAGAGTTTATGTGGTAGTACTAAAGAAAAACAATGTAATGCATAACATAGGCAAAGGTTGAAGTGAAAATGGTTAGCAAGTGCAACGTATATGCTATAATCGGTTTACTTCCTATCTTATAATAAAGGGATTTCCAAATTAATTTGCCTTATAATACCGCCCCCAAGAGGAGTAACGAATAGAATAAAGAACTTACAGTTCAGTCAAGGAAACGAGATGTAAAAACGAATCGTCCTCAATTAATTTTATATTGTTATTGGTTATGTTTCTAAAAAAAGTATCTTATTATCATAGGAATTAAATTAAAAAAAATACTGAATACGATTATAAGGCTCTTAGTAATATTATAAGGAAGTAACTATATAAGTTAACGAGTAAATTTCGAACATTTTATGATTGATTCGAGTAGGATGGGTGAACAGAATATTATTATATAATAAAATAGTTTGATAGGATAAAAATTATGGCCTTACAAATAAGTCAAATTACGAAGACCAGAAAACATTTCTTTGCTAATGAATTCAAGTTTGTTAAAACCTAAATCCCTTAAATTTTACGTCAGTAGTTATATTAGATAAAAAATTAATATTAAGTATTGTAATAATTAAGCTTAAAAGTCATCCATTTGATCCGTTAATATTAGTGAAAAACAATATATATAGCAAATATAAAAGCTCAGAAAAAAATAAATTCTAGCTAACGAAAAAAACTGTAGATAAAATATATTAGATGGGCAATGCCTCTAAAATTTATCAATTAGCTTATGGAATAACCCTCAGGCGATTTAATAAGGAATAAGAAACTTACAGGTCCGTCAAAGCAACGAGATGTGAAACGAAAAGTCCTCAATGGATTCTATGTTGTTTTTCCATAAACTCCTACCAATAATATAATAACATAATAATAGGATTTAAAAAACACTGGACACGATTATAAGGCTCTTAGTAATATTATAAGGAAGTAACTATATAAGTTAACGAGTAAATTTCGAACATTTTATGATTGATTCGAGTAGGATGGGTGAACAGAATATTATTATATAATAAAATAGTTTGATAGGATAAAAATTATGGCCTTACAATTTAATCAAATTACGAAGGCCAGAAAACATTTCTTTGCTGATGAATTTAAGTTGGTTAGGGCCTATTTCCCTTAAAGTTTACGACAGTAGTTATATTAGATAAAAAATTAGTAATAAGTATTGTAATAATTTAGCTTAAAAGTCATCCATTTGATCCTTTAATAATAGTGAAAAAGAATATATATAGCAAATATAAAAGCTCAGAAAAAAATAAATTCTAGCTAACGAAAAAAAATGTAGTTGAAATATATTAGATGGGCAATGCCTCTAAAATTTATCAATTAGCTTATGGAATAACCCTCAGGCGTTTTAATAAGGAATAAGAGACCTACAGTTCCGTCAAAGCAACAAGATGTGAAAACGAAAAGTCCTCAATGGAGTCTATGTTGTTTTTCCATAAACTCCTACAAATAATATAATAACATAATTATAGGATTTAAAAAATACTGAACACGATTATAAGACTGTTAATAATATTATAAGGAAGTAACTATAATTTATCGAGTAAGTTTCGAACTTTTTATGATTGATTCGAGTAGGATAGGTGAACAGTATATTTTTATATAATAAAATATATTATAAGAGGATCATAATTATGGCCTTACAAAAAAGTCAAAGTACGAAGGCCAGAAAGCATTTTTTTGCTGATGAATTTAAGTTGGTTAGAACCTAAATCCCTTAAAGTTTACGTCAGTAGTTATATTAGATAAAAAATTAATAATAAGTATTGTAATAATTAAGCTTAAAAGTCATCCATTTGATACTTTAATATTAGTGAAAAACAATATATATAGCAAATATAAAAGCTCAGAAAAAAATAAATTCTAGCTAACGAAAAAAAATGTAGTTGAAATATATTAGATGGGCAATGCCTCTAAAATTTATCAATTAGCTTATGGAATAACCCTCAGGCGTTTTAATAAGGAATAAGAGACCTACAGTTCCGTCAAAGCAACAAGATGTGAAAACGAAAAGTCCTCAATGGAGTCTATGTTGTTTTTCCATAAACTCCTACAAATAATATAATAACATAATTATAGGATTTAAAAAATACTGAACACGATTATAAGACTGTTAATAATATTATAAGGAAGTAACTATAATTTATCGAGTAAGTTTCGAACTTTTTATGATTGATTCGAGTAGGATAGGTGAACAGTATATTTTTATATAATAAAATATAATATGAGAGGATCATAATTATGGCCTTACAAATAAGTCAAAATACGAAGGCCAGAAAGTATTTCTTTGCTAATGAATTTAAGTTGGTTAGGGCCTATTTCCCTTAAAGTTTACGTCAGTAGTTATATTAGATAAAAAATTAGTAATAAGTATTGTAATAATTAAGCTTAAAAGTCAACCATTTGATCCTTTAATAATAGGTCAAAACAATATATATAGCAAATATAAAAGCTCAGAAAAAAATAAATTCAAGCAAACGAAAAAAACTGAAGTTGAGATAGATTAGCAAGGCAATGCCTCTAAAATTTATCAATTAGCTTATGGAATAACCTTCAAGCGTTTAATAAAGAATAAGAATCTTACAGTGCAGTCAAAGCAACGAGGTGTGAAAACGAATAGTCCTCAATGGATTCTATGTTGTTTTTCCATAAACCCCTACAAATAATATAATAACATAATTATAGGATTCAAAAAATACTGAACACGATTATAAGACTCTTAATAATATTATAAGGAAGTAACTATATAATTTATCGAGTAAGTTTCGAACTTATTATGATTGATTCGAGTAGGATGGGTGAACAGAATATTATTATATAATAAAATATATTATGAGAGGATCATAATTATGGCCTTACAAAAAAGTCAAAGTACGAAGGCCAGGAAGCATTTCTTTGCTGATGAATTTAAGTTGGTTAGAAGCTAAATCCCTTAAAGTTTACGTCAGTAGTTATATTAGATAAAAAATTAATAATAAGTATTGTAATAATTAAGCTTAAAAGTCATCCATTTGATCCTTTAATAATAGGTAAAAACAATATATATATCAAATATAAAAGCTCAGAAAAAAAAAAATTCTAGCTAACGAAAAAAAATGTAGTTAAAATAGATTAGCAAGGCAATGCCTCTAAAATTTATCAATTAGTTTATGGAATAACCCCCAAGCGTTTTAATAAAGAATAAGAATCTTACAGAAAAGTCAAAGCAA